>NW_006399995.1:1188604-1189971 GCF_000299155.1 Elephantulus edwardii
AGGAGGCTGAAGTCCCATGTCTATAAGCCCACCCTAGCCTGTCTTCTTGCTTATTTGCCTGTATATAAATGCACTGCAGATTGCAATAAAATTGAGCTGGATCGACTCTCTGAACAGCTCCTGGAGTGGTGTATCCCTGTCATGCTTACCCCCATCAGGGTGTCACTGTTAGTTGCCAGCAAAGGAACAGCAACAACTAAGGAGAGAGGAGTTATGCAAATGTTGAAAACAAATAAGTCTGCTCCAGTAGGAAACAGGATTTCCATCTTGTATTGTCTCATGGTGGGGGTGGGGTGGAGGTGGGAGGCAAACAAACAGACAAATAAACCTCAAATATTTCTCAAGACAAATTAATTAACTCCTCCAGCTGAAGGTCCCCATTTTGTCTCCTCAGTAAGCTTTCCCGCCTCTTCTCTTACTTTCTTGCCTTGTCTACACCTATTGATTTTTTCTTTTATGACTGACCTACTTGTAAGTGCCTATCTCATTACACCTTGCTCTGCCTTTCAAGAGGGGAGTTATCCTGGTGCCTGTCAACCTTCCACTCTTGGTTTCAAAGCCCTCTTGCTAAATATTTTCCAAACCCCACACTCTACTGTAGTTTTTAAAAGTTCCTCCCTATCATAATTTTAAGAAATGTTGGTGGCACAGAGGTCAAATATTCACCTGATAACCAAAAGTGGGCAGTTTGACCTGATCAGGTGCTCTGTGGGAGAGAGCTGTGGCAGGTTGCTTCTGTAAAGAGTTAAAGCCTTGGAAATTGTACAGAGCATCTTACGGGGTGGCTGTGTGTTGGAATCAACTCATGTGGATTTTAGTGCTTTGGGTTTTTTATCCTTGTCTTACAGGTTTCAATGTCAGTGAATTCCAGAACAAACTGTTAAATTGTAAGGAATCCTGTTAACATAGATTTGTCACTTGAATTGTAGATCAGAGCAGCTTTAGTTTTCTACACAGACATGCAACCACATTTTTGTTCTATATTGCCTAGCAACTACAACATCTAGAAAGAAACAAATGTGGCTCTTATTCGAAGTCTGAGCTTCAAACTTGGGTTAATGCCATACAGAGAATGAACCAGTATTTCCATGCAAAATGTTTGTAAAACCTGGACACCAACTCAGAAAAGGGCTGCTCCTTTGTTTTCCTGCTCCAGAAGGGCATTCTTTGCAGATCTAGATTTCTTATTTCTACTCCGTTAGAGAAAGCTTGAGGATAAATACTGACTAAAAAACAAATTCAAGCCTCAAGTTAAAATACTGAAAGATCAAAACAAACAAACAAACAAACAAACAAACAAACAAACAAAACAAAATAACTTAAGGATTCTATGAGCAAAATATTGAATGAGGCAGGAAGCACCAAAG
>NW_006399995.1:1190940-1210984 GCF_000299155.1 Elephantulus edwardii
ATACTGCATAGTGCCACTGTTGTAGAATGGGACTGACATTGGGGTTGGGGTAAGACTGAGGAAAAACTGGATAAATTATGTATACTGCATTGAAATGGATGAGGGAGAGAACAGTTTAAAAACGATATATGATAGTTTATTAAGGTTATCACAAGAGTCCAGAATTAAGGTTGCATAGTGGAGTATACTTGGGGCGGTGGGGTTGGTGGTGGTGCAGGGGGATTGTATAATAGTGAAAGAATTTTTCTTTTACTTTTTGAAGAGAGGAGTGAACTGGAGGAGGGCTGGGCAGGGAGAAAAGTGCAAAAATGAATGAATGGAAATCCAAAATCTCTGTAAATGTCCATTAAAATTAATAATATTAATAAAAAGGGTAATCCAACAGAGTGCCAGTAAGACTTCTGAAGACTATTCAAAAGTGGCTGAAAGGTAGCTCTTGTGGCCTAGTGGCAAGAAGCTGCCCTGCGATCCTGAAGGTGTGCGTTTCAAATCTACCAGATGCTCTGCTGGAGAAGGAGGGGCAATCTCCTCCTGTGCCAGTCAGATCCGATTCGATGGTACACAACAACAGCAACAACAACAACAAGAGTAGCTGAGACAGTACACTGACAAAGAACAACCAGAAGTTCAAGCTGGATTCCAAAGATGCAAGGGAGCTAGGCGTATCATTGCTGATGTCTGATGATTTTTTTTATAAAAGCAGAGAACACTATGGACTAGGCCACTAGAGCTCACTATCCCTTAACCTAGGGAGGGGGAAAGTACAACCTTTTATTATTATTATTTTTAATAGACCACTGTAAACTTTCTAGATATTTATTTGCAGATGGCATAGAATTCATGACAGAAGGAAAAAGTTACCTAAATAATAATAAGGGAGCTCTGGTGGCCTGTTGTTGTTTGTTGTTGTTACGTGCTGTTGAGTCACTTTTGACTCATAGCCAATCTATGTACAAAGGCTCTGAACCGTGCTCTACCCTGAGCAACCTTATTGTTTCTGACAATCCTACCCCCAATACCCAAGTCACTGAATCAATCCATCTCATCCAAGGTCTTCTCCTCTTGTGATTTCCTTCCACCCTTCCAAGCATGATGTCCCTCTCCAAGGACTGGCCCCTCCTTGTAACATGCCCAAAGTGTGTCAGGTGGAGCTTCTGCTTCCAAGGAGCAACCGTGCCGCCAGCTCAAAGGCAGTTGGTTCAAAATTACTTTGCTCCATGGAAGAAGCATAGGTAATCTCCTCCCTTATGATACATAGCATCAGAGACTCAATGGAGAGTCAACTATAAGCTTGCTTATACTTTACAGCAATGTATTAGTTATACCTCTTACTGAAACCACCTCTGAGAGTACCCAGTGTCACTTCATTATTTACTAAATTATTCTGAATGACTCATCACACCCTTTTTTTTGCTTTCCATCACTCTGCCATCTCCTTGAGGATGGGCCCCGAGTCTTGTACATCTATCTTTGTTTCCCTAGTATCTTGCATGGCACCTGCTTCATGACTGAACAATAAATATTTTCTCTACTATGGGGGGACTGAATGACCTATAAAAGACAATGCCATTTCTTTGAAGCAGTTTGGCCAATAATTGACAAAAAAGAGTGAAGCCATTCTGGACACAAATTGGAATCATAAATGTAAGGAGTAATTATTCCAGAAAGATCAGTAACAGAAGTTAATCTTAACTGACATTTACTCAGTGCTTATGCTGTGCCAGGTATGTGTACCCACATTAACTAAATCTTTACAAGGACCCTGGGAGATAAGAGATTAACCCCCAATGTTGGTGTTGTTGTGTATCAAGTCAGAACTGACGCATAGCTGACCCTCCAGTGGGTTTTCAGAGGCGGAAAATAGGATAGAAGAGACTGGCCATCTTTCTCTCATGGAGTCCCTGGTGGATTCAAACCACATACTTTTGCATCAGCAGCTCAATTCCTTACCACTAAACCACCAGAGCTCCCTATGGGGAAATGAAAGAGAGGTTAAATTAAAATTAGACTGCCTGGCTTGAATCCTGCCCTTGAACTTTATTACCTATGTTAGGATTTGTAACATCTTGATGCCTCAGTTATCATATCTATAAAAAGAATAAGAATAAGAATAAGAATAAGAATAAGAACAAGAACAAGAACAAGAATAAGAATAAGAATAAGAATAAGAATGGGTTGGGGGAGATTGAATGATTAATGTATATTAGTCCCACAGACCTGGGCCTGAAATAAAGTAGAGTAATTGTGACCTAGACACATAGGAAAGACTAATGGTACAGTTGGTGTGGAAATTGTGTATCACTTGTCCCAACTGAATAGAGTCTTCAGTTTTCCTTGGCTTATAAATAAAAATATTATATTTTCAGTATGAATACTGGCTACTCCTTGATCACTGTGTTGTGCTTAACAGCATGACTATAAGAAAACTGAGTGCTCCCTGGAGGCAAAGATGATGAAACTTCTGTGACCAGGAGCGGTTATTCCTCGGAGACGGACATCATGCTTGGGAAGGTAGAGAGATGGCAAAGGAGAGAAAGACCCTCACCTAGGCGGACTGACACAGTGACTACAATAATGGCCTTAAGCATGTCAGAGATTGTGAAGTTGGCACAGGACAGAACTGGGGTCAGATTTGTCCTTCATAGTGTCACTATAAGTTGTACTCAACTCAAAGGCACCTAATAATAACAACAAAGTACAGATGGTGGCAAACAGTGTCAAGGCCATGCTCTGGGCAGGTTACTACCAGTGGGTGGACTGAATGCATCAACTGACATTGAGGCTTGGCTGTACAATAACACAGGGATTCTGAGCTGTAACCTTGACAGGAGTAGACAGCTAGGTTGTTCTCCTGCAGAGCTGCTGGGAAGGTTCAAATTGCCAACCTTCTGGCTAGCAACCCAACACCTAACTGCTGTTCCATCAAGAAATCTTTTGTATTATTCAACTCAACGCACTATCATTGTCAGGACTGACCTATAACTAACCCTCCAGTGGGTTTTCAGAGGCTGTAAATCACATGGAAGTACTGCCCATCTTCCTCCTTCACTGTCCCTGGTGGATTCAAACTGCTTGCCTCTGAATACACAGCACAAACCCTTGCCCACTATGTCACCAGAACTCCCTCTTTGCATCATTAAGTCTTAGCTAAAACATCACATTTTTAAAGAAGTCTTCCTTGACCTGCCAATATAAATAACCTTCTCTCCAATTACTTTCCCTTTCTATCAATTACTTGGTTTACTTTTCCTTATCTCATTAATCTCTTTCGGAAGTCATTGTCATTTATTTGCCTTTATTGCTTGTGATCTCCTGCCCTCCGAACTAAAATATGCTCCAGAAGAGTAGAGTAGGTCTCTCTAGTTTGCTTTTGTACCTCAGAGTCTGGAATGAGAACTGACATAGGGCAGGGGCTCAGTAAGCCCTAGGTGAGTATAAAGTGGAGTAACTATCTTTTTTTTTTTTTTTGGTCCTGCATTTCTTCATCTATCAGATAGAGATTTGGACTAGATGCTTTCAAGCCTGCTTTATAACTTTTTTTAGGATCCTCAACATATTTTTGCTAGCATTTCAAAGGAGACACATACAAAAAAAGATTCAAAGATTACATACAAAAAAGGAGATTCAAAGGAGTATTTGGGAACAGCTGTGGTTCAATTACAGAATTCTCATCTTCCATATGGGAGAGGAAGGTTTAACTCCTGGACCATGTTTCTCAACCATAACAATCACCCGTGTGGTAGTGAAGGTCTGTGTGTTGTTGATCAGGTTTCAGGAGAGTTTTCAGAATAAGAATAGGAAGAAAGGCCTGGTAATTTCCTTCTGAAAATCATCCAGTGAAAACTCTACAGATCACAACAGTCTGGCTTAGGTAACCAGTTATGGAGATGGGCCACGGCTGGGCAGTGTTTCCTTCCATTGTACACAGGGTCACTGTGAGTTAAACACGGACAATTCCCAGCCCCCACAACCCTGACATTTAAGAATCTACAGACAAATGCTTGTTAGCTCTGTCTGAGGCCTCATAGAGTCCAGCTCATGGATTCCCATGGGCCTCTTACTCCAGTCTGAAAAGTCCCCCTTTTTAAAGGTGTTCACCAGTGTCAGATGTCCTTTACCATCACTTGTCCTTTCTTTCTGCTTTTTCTGTCTGAACCATGACATCATTGAAGTGAAAACAAATCAGGAAACAAAACACAGCAAAAGAAACAAAAACAAGCAACCGAACCCAAGAAGAGGAAATTTTATTCCAGACTCAAACAATTTCATGGGAGATGAAAATAACACTGAGAAGTATTTCTATTAACCATATAACTGAGATTCTACAAGAGGAGGTAAGCTGCTCAGAGCTGCACGATGGGACACAGGCAGCTCTTGTGTGACTTTTACGAATACAGCCACCAGAAGCTTAAAGTCACCAAGGTTCTGATCCACAGATAAAATGAAGATCTCAACATCGTGGGTTTGTTTATATTATTTCTGGCTCATCCCAAACACAACTACATCCTAAATTCTAACCACATGCTCTCGGTAAGACAGCATACACACACAGCACCAACTATTGTGGGGCCGATTTGTAGGACAGGAGTTGGTAGGTAGCCACTTTTTTTCATAAGGGTTACTTCAAATGGTTAATTATTTTGAAAACACATTACAAATGTCTTTTAAAAAATTTTTTAAAATTTGTGTGTGTGTGTGTGTGTGTGTGTGTGTGTGTGTGTGTGTATACACACTGTCAAATCCGCTCTGACTGGTACAGGAGATTGTCCCTCCTTCTCCAGCAGAGCCATCTAGTGGATTCGAACCACGTTCCTCTCAGATTGTAGTGCAGCTTCTTGCCACTAGGCCACCAAACAGATTCATCCTGGATAGGGTTAAACTGGGCTGTTCCTTGGAAACAAGGATTCTGAGGCTTCATCTGACATACTTTGATCATGTTGTAAGGAGAGACCGGTCTTTGGAGAAGGACATCATGTTTGGGAGGGTGGAAGGCAGGCACAGGAGGGGAAGGCCCTCTAGAAGGTGGATTGATTCGGTGACTGGGTAATTAGGATGGGTGTACTGGAGACGGTGCGATTGGCACAGGACAGAGCAGAGTTTAGGGCTGCTGTACATAGGGTCGCTATGAGTTGCAAGCGACCTGATGGCACATAACAACAACAACAATTACAAATGTAATCTAAGCCAATGAGTTCTAACCTGTGTCAACCTCAGACTTGCTTTGTCCCAGTCAATGAAACCTTCAGCTGTGGATACTGGCCTGTAGGCCCAGGATGTTCTGAATCTCCATCAGCCCCAGCAAGAACCCTTTCTCTCTTTGCCTTCCGGGTGGACTGACTCACAGCTGACCCTCCGTTAGCTTCCCAAGGCCGTAAATGCCATAGGAGGAGATAAGAGCTTTTTAAAAACTTGATGCATTTTTAAAAAAACTTTTTTAAACTGTATTTGAGTGAAAGTTTGCAGTGCAGATTGATTTTTCCAGTCAACCAATCATACCTATTGTTCTATAGTACTGATTACAGTCCCCACCTTGTACTGGCACTTTCTCCCACTTCCTCCTGTGATCCTGGTGCCCATTTGTCCTCTCCTCTCTCCCTCCCTGGCTCCTGAGTTGTATCCCTGGGCAGATACCACCCTTTTGGTCTTGAATGGTTGATTGTTCTATTGGCTGGGTACTTCACTTGGTAGACCTTTGGCTAAAAGTTGTATCAAAGAAATGAGCTCAGTTCCAGATGTGGCACGTTTCTGGCCTCATGGAAATTGGTTTTATGCTGTTGATGTAAGAAGGGTCTCTTCTGTATTGTGGAGCTACTGGAAGTCAGATAACACCACCATCAGCCACACTATTTTCACAAATATAGCAATATTAATGTTTTTATGCATTCACAAGTTGTGCTTATTTATTATTACAGACAACTTTATCTGCCTCAGATTTTTACTGTAATAGGCATTCAAAGCTATAGGCTGTACATGAGTTAGACATTTATAACCTAAGAATGTGATTTTGTGACAAAGCTGCTTTTATCTAGAATGAATCTACGAGGTAATCACTTTGCTTTAACCTTATAAAATTGTCTGGGCAACTATGAAAAATCATGTCTCTTACTATCTCCTCTTCCTGACAGGACAGTTCTAAGAATTAGCATTAAACCAGTTCTATATGAAAATAAATAATCAACTGTATTCTACATTGTTGTAAATGAAAATGGAGAAGTTATGTATTAGGTATGTACATGTACAATTCCGTCTTACTGATGATAGAAGAAGAATTGATGCCTTTGAGTTGTGGTGCTGGAGAAGAGTATTGAACATACCATGGACTGCCAGGAAAACAAATAGGTCTTTCTTGGATAGGGTGAAACCAAGTTTCTCCTTGGAGGCTAGGATTTTGAAGCTCCATCTCACATACTTTGGGCATGTGGCCAGGAGGGACCAGTTCCTGGAGAAAGACATTATGCTTGGAAGGGTGGACAGCACAGGAAAGAAAGACCCTGGATGAGATGGATTGACACAGTGAATGGGGTAATGGATTAGGTGTGTCAAAGAAGATGAGACTGGCTCAGGTCAGGACAGGGTTCAGAGCTATTGTACATAGAGGTCACAATGAGGTGCACATAACACAACAACAACAAAAACAAAAATCATTTGTGTAAAAGATATGTGGTTTCTTGATATCCTTATTGTTTACTGTCATTTCAACTTCATGTTTTCAAATACTTGTAAGTTCTTCTTAATCTCAATAATAAATGTTGTGTTCATTTTTCATAATACTTTGTCATAAAATTTCAATGTCTTTGATAAAAAGTTTAGAAGAACGTTTGTCACACAATAAAAGGGATCTTCTATTATTGGAGACCATTATGCACTTTAAATGAATCTGTCTTTGTGCTGTTACGTGTCATGAATAGCTACAGAAAAAAATGTGCTTGGTCTATACACAATATACCATTCCTCAAAAACAAAATGTCAGCAAAACAAAGCAGTAAAGCCAGGTGTATTTTACAGAAGAAAAGCAGAAATGAAACAAAAACAACCCTATTAGTATACATGTATGGGTGTGACCTTTTCTTTATTAACAGTGACTTTAGACATTTAAAAATGATCTATTTAATTTTTAATCACTTTGGTCATGTTTGTAAAAATGTTTTCTTTCAGGTAAGATAAGGAAACAACTAGCGAAGGAAAGGAAATAAAAATGTTTGACGTACTCTCCCCCATCTTTTTTTTTTTTAATACCTCTGGAAACTCTTTTCTTTCACTATCCAAAGCCAGGATTCAATGAAGCCACAATGTTGTTGTTAGGTGCCATTGAGTTGACTAATGACCCTTGGTGCCTCATGAAAATAACCGAAACTTGTCCCATCCTGTTCCAATGCTCTTGATCGTCGATACTCTCAAACCCACTGTTAAAGTCACTGTGTCAGTCCATCTTGCTGAGGGTCTTTCTCACCCTATGTACACCAGCTCTGAAGCCCGCCCTGTCACAAGCCAGTCTCACTAGTTCCAATACACCAACTGTCATTGCCCCAGCCACTGTATCAACCCATCTCATCCGGGGTCTTCCTCTCCTGTGCTGTCCCTCTATCCTTCTGAGCATGATGTCCTTCTCCAAGGACCAACCTCTCCTGGCTACATGTCCAAAATATGTGAGGTGGAGATTCAAAATCCTAGCCTTCAAGGAGAAACTTGGTTTCACCCTTTCCAAGACAGACCTATTTGCTTTCTTGGCAGTCCATGGTATGTTCAAGACTCCTCTGCAACACCACAACTCAAAGGCTTTGATTCTTCTGTCATCCTTAGTCATTGTCCAGCTCTCTGATGAATAGCAAGTAACTGCAAAGACTATAGCCTGGATTAGGTGCACCTTATTCTCTAGACTGACATCATTGCTTTTCAGTACTCTGGAGAGGTCCCTAATGGCAGATTTACCTAATGGAATTCGTCTTTTTTTTAATTTTTAAATTTTTTAAAATTTTATTATTTTTGTGTGAGTGTACCATCAAATCAGATCTGACTGGTACAGGAGGAGATTGTCCCTCCTTTCCCGGCAGAGCATCTGGTGGATTCAAACCGTGCGCCTCTGAGATTGTAGTTGCAGCTCCTTACCACTAGGCCACCAGAGCTCCCCGGAATTTGTCTTTTGATTTCTTAACTGCTGGTGCCAAGTTTGTTGACTGTGGAGCCAAGCAAGCTGTAATCTCTTCACAGTACTGAGCTGCTATTTCAAGAAATTCTTTACTCAAAGAAAATGAAATTGCAAATTAACAAAGCATTAGTATGAAACAAAAATAAAGATGATTTCTGATTAGATTCTATGACTTTGCTTGTTTGACAAGTTAATTATAGCTGGATGCATTATTTTAAAATGCTCTTATACTGTATTCTTTAAAGCCTACTTCTCCCACCTAGTGATATATTAAGAATACCATCCTTTTCCAGTATTCTCTACCATTACATCTCCGTGTTGTAATATATGTATTTACTCCTCTATTAGGGGAGCGCTGATGCCTAGTGGGTAAGCAGTTCCACTGCCAATGCAAAGGCAGGCAGTGTGATCCCTTCAGCTGCTGAAGGAGAGAAAGGCAATCTCTTCCTGTGCCACTCACAGCCTCTGAAAACCCTGGAGGGTCAGCTAACGCGTCAGTTATGACTCGATGACACACAAAACATTGTTGGATGTACGAACTGCTTCAGATTTTTCACAACTGTAATGTTGAAATGAACACAGTTCAAAATCAGTCTTGTCTACACCTCTGATGAAATTATCAGGATAAATTTCCTCAAAGTGTAATTGCTGAGCTTAAGGACAATCATGTTTTAATGACTTATGAAACATTGTCAAACTATTCTGTAGATTGATTGTACCCAATTGTTATCCAACCAGAAAGGTGCATTTTTCCATATCCTTCTATTTTTAAAAAATCTTTCCTAATCTGGTAGGCAAATGATTTTCCTTTGATTATCAGAGAGACTGGATATTATTTTATGTGTTCATTGAATATTTAAGGCTTTGAACAGATTTGTCTGCTCAAACCCTTTGCTTATGATTTTAACCCACATGACCCTTGAAGTTCAGTGATGTTCATGGCAAAAAATTAAAAGGACAGCACAGTTAGCAACTGTTTGTACACACGTCCAGGGGGCACTAACCCAGGGCTCAGACTGGCCAGTGCGACATGCTCTGTCTCCTTGTGAGGCTGACTGTTGGCCTCAGAATAGCCAGTTTTCTTAGGTTTTTACTATTCATTGCTCGTGCTCTTTTTTAGTAGAAAAAAAAAGATAGTAATAAAGTAGCTGTGAGGTAGTATATACATGATAGATCATAAAACAGAAAAGCTAAGAATCTTGCTTTGAAGTCATGGAGATGGTTAAAGTAAATTTTGACCATGAGTTGGGAAAGACTTCATGAAGTTGGATCTTAAGGGGCAGGCAGATTTCCTGAAGTGTGAACACCATTAGAAAACGGTCTGAACTCAACATGTTCACCATTTTTGATGTTGATTTTTTTCAGTTAATGATGGAATGATCTGGAAAGCAGCTATAAGGTGTGTGTGGATGCACAAAATGCCTGAAAGTCATATTCTAAGTCTGGAAACGTCTTACAAAGTTATATGCAAAGAAGGAGGCATGGAGGAGAAACTCTATAAAGATTTCTTTTTGTGTTCTCATACTATTTACCAATAGACAGCACTAACACATTGGGTGATTTGCTGATTAACACAACAAAATCAGACAAAAGCCAGAAATATTCAGAGGGAAAAAAAGTACCACAGACTTCAGATGCATAGCTAACTTGTTTTACCAGAAAGGATTTTGTACTTCTCTTATGTTTATAATTTTCAGGATAAAACAAAACAAGTTAACCTGGATCTCATGCTCTATGTACAAGGGGAAGAGTTCTTGGATGGTGCAAATAGCTAAGAGCTAGACTACTAACTGACGAGTCAGAGGCTCAAACACAACCAGAGGTAACCAGGAAGACAGGCCTGGCAAATCTGCTTTGGAAGAGGTCCATAGCCTTGAAAACCTTATGGAGTGCAGCTGTATTTTGCATAAATGGGGCTGCCATGAGTAGGAATCAAGTCATGGGCCACGTAAAACAAGTACAAGGTCATTACAAAGTTAGTATTCACTTAGCAGACATGACTAAAGAAGAGATTCCTGGAGAGATGGGAGTGAAGGAAGTCAAGTTATGTTAGAATGCGTTAGGACAGTTCCGAAAGTACCCATGAGAACCACACAAAACCTCCTTCTATAGGAGTTTAGTTCCTAAGATCAACATTTATCGTATTTCTCAATTGAGCACGTATATTACAACTACTAAAAAAAGTTCAGTAAGCGTGCCATGCAAAATTGGTTCAGTGGAAGAGTTAACAAGCCAAACCAGAAAATCATTTTCCACTTACCCATAAGCAACCACCCTTCAGTGTCAGGGTGACACCTCGCCTCTTTATGAAGGCTTTCTTAATTTAGCCCTCAAACATCTCTTACTCCAAAATCCTACTTGACTGCTGTCTGTGCCACCCACTAGGTACTTAGTCACGGGCAGCCCTGGAATGCTACATTTTTACATCTTGTCTTCCTAAATAGGTCATAAGTTTCTTGAATCCTATGTGGTGTATTTCCCATAGCAAAATTCATAGCCCATAGAAGCAGCGGATCTCCAAAATGTTTGCCAAGTTATCTCTTATACTTTCATAAAAACGGAAAGCACCACTAATTCTTGACTCCCTATGCCCCCACCCAAAGATGTACCAATCCATTTAAGTCAAGTCACATCTCAAGAAATTTAGAAACGGGATCGCCTTCCTTCACCATTATGCCTACTGAAGACATAATTTTCAGTCTTACTACATTCAATATATTTATACCTAGAGGTATGAATTAAATATATTTAAGAACTTCTAGAAAACCAGAGTCAAATGGCCAAAGTGACCTTCCAGGGATTCACACTAGCTCGCAGCTGCTTACCTGATGGTGCTGGGCAGCATCCAGCAGAAGGTGAGTTTGCATCTTCTTCTCAGTGACTCTGAACAAGCTTCAGACCCAAGATCCACAGTGCCCTATGCCGGTGGGTGGGGCACCTTGAAGCTGGGGAGCCTGCACTTGCTGAAGGTGAAATTAGACTTCTGCTGATCCCTCACCAAAAGGGAGAATGCCAGCTTGCTGAGACTTCAGGGAAGGGAGACAGTCACTTGGAATAAAGTGTCTTGCTTTTTTAGGGGTAGAAGGGAGGAGGCCTTAATTACTAGTTGGTGTCTTAGTAACCGAAAATAACAGAAATATCACAAGTGGGTGGCTTTAACAAACAGAAATTTATTTTCTCACCGTTTAGAAGGCTGAACTCAGGGCGTCTGCTCTAGGGGAGGCTTTCTCTCTCCGTCAGCGCTGCAGGAAGGTCCTTATCTTTTTTTAGCATCTCTTCCTGTGTGATCATCATGGGTTTGACATCTCTCTTGCCCCCTCTCTGCTATGCTTACTTGTTTGATCTCGTTTATATCTCAAAAGCGATTGAGTCAAGATAGAACCTACACTAATTCTGCTGCTTTAATGTACCGAAGACAATCTGCTCCCAAATGGGATTATAACTACAGGCAGAGAGGTTAGTATTCACGACTCACTGGGGGTAAGAGATGGGGTGGGGTGGGGCTGCGGGTGGGTAATAATTTAATTCCTAACATTTGGTGTTACTTATTTTTTTATTACATTGGAGAAGGAGAGTGTTCCTGACCCAAGTCCAAGCTGAAAGGAAGGAAATGAAACCACTTGGGGTTTCCTCTCACTCTCTGGGCACCTGCTGTCTGGCAGGCTGTTCACCATGTCATGTCCAGTCGTGGTTTCTGTGGGCCAATCAGTCCCCTCTTTGACTGTCAGATGACCACTCTTGGCATTTCCCCAGAAGTCCTTTGCCAGGCCATCTGATGCTGAGGGACAATGTACAATCTCCTTTGCCAGAATTATCTTGTGAAATATGCCCATCACTCCCTATCTGAGTGCCAGGTATAAAGCCAGAGTTCAAGTCCGAGAAAAAAATATATACCAAGAGATGACTGTATCTGATCCCATTTGCACAAAATAAGGAAATGCAGAGACTGAAGGTAACAGTGGTTGCCAGGAATAAGAAGGAGGGAAAAGAGAAGTCACTGTGTAGGGGCATCAAGTTCCTGTTCTTGGTGCTGGAATAATTTAGAGGACAGTGTTGATGGTTGCACAACATGACGAACATACCCAATATTATTGACTTATATGTGTAAAAATTGGTGGGGTGGCAAATGTTGGGTTTGTATATTTTTACCACAAACACACAGAAAAGATAATTGTATCTGAATGTTTAAACATTGATATTGTTGCTGTTGGTAGTTTTAACTGAGTTGATTCCTATTCACCATAACATCATATGTGCAAAATGGAACTATTCATGGCGTTTTAAGACTGTACCTTTCCCAAAGAGGATCATCACACCTGCTTTCTGAATGGAATCTGAGTAGCTTTGAACAAATACTCAGACATGGGCTGATTACATAATTATTTTATTTTATACTGATTTATTTACAAAGTTCAAAGTTTGAATACGTTGTTTTTTACACCTGAACTTTCCCATTTCCTTCCCATACTCCCCCCTCCCCAACCATCAAATTGGATTACCCTTTGATTAACAACCCCCCGCCCATCCTCACCTCTCTGCTTCCATCTTCTCCCCACCTTGGAACCTCATAATCATTCTATAATAATGGTTTTATACAGTATTTGTCCTTATGGGACTGAGTTAGTTTACTCAGCATAATACTCTCCAGTCCCTCCCAAGTTTAGTAATTTACAAAATCACTGCTCCTGTGTGCTGGGTAATATTCCATTGTGTGAATATACCACAATTTCTCAATACATTCGATTGTGGTTGGATATCTGGGCTATTTCCATAGTCTTGCAATGGTGAATAACGCTGCTATGAACATTGGTGTACAATTCTCCATGTGAGCCTCAGTTCTCATTTTCTCAGAGTATATTACAAGCAATACAATAGCTGGGTCATATGGAATTTCTAGGTTCAGCTTTTTGAGGAAGAGCCAACTGCCTTCCATAGTGGTTGTACCATTTTACAATCCTACCAACAATATATAATGGACAGCCTGTCCAACATTTATTACTTGCTATCTTGTTAAACTTTGCCACTGCTACTGGAGTGAGATAGTATCTCATTGTGGCTTTGATTTGCACCTCTCTTATTGCCAGTATAAAAGACATACTGGGACCAAGCTTAGAAGGTCTAGTCTACAGTATAAAGAGACTGCCAAACACAGCCAGAAATTCACAACCTGAAGAGGATAAAACTGATGCTCTGGACCTTCTAAAGATGAAATCCCTGTGTGCATCAAAAACTTTTTCCAACAGGGTGAAAAGTGATCCTACTGACTGGGAACAAACATTTGGCAATACCATCTCAGACAAGAGTCTCATAATGAAAGATTATAGAATACTCCTGGGCCTCCACAAGAAAAAGACTGACAATCCAAATACAAAATAGGCAAAAGACATGGAAAGAATTTTCACAGAGGAAGATACTAAAATGGCAGACAGACACATGGAGAAATACATTACCTCATCTTGGTCTCCCAAAGTGTATACAGTCCACTTAGATCCTCTAGCTTTAGTGTAAACAGTAGGCTGCTGCAAGTTGTGACCTTGAGTATAACAGAATGAATGAACTATTGCCTAGTCTCTGGCAGGCATCATGTCTGAATGCACTGCTGTGGCTATTGGGTCAGTCCACAACTTGGAGCATTCCTCTCATCTTTGCTTTACTTACCCTCCACCTTATAGACCTTGATGTCCTTTTCTAGTCATTAGACTTTCCTGATGCTGTGTCCAGAGTAAGCAAATCAAGGTCTTTGCCAGCCTCACTTTTCAGGAGCCTTGTGATTGTATATCTTCTATTCACTTACCAACTGTCTTGTTATCTGTCATTTCACAGTTATTACGGCACATAACAACAACAACAACAGTAGATTAAACAAATCTATGGATGATTTTGTGCATTTACATTGCACATCAGTCAGTAATGAAAGCTAAGGTGCAAGGTGAGAGTAAATGCAGGCTGTGATGGTTAAGGCTGTGCGGGATCTTGGCTGCGCCATTATTCTCAATGGTTTGGTTGTTACACAATGAGGTAATATCATCCTTTATTTCATGGTTGCTCTTCATTCTCAGGTAGTGTCGCTTTTTATATACAACTTGATCTTTAACCACATCAACAGGTGAGGAGTGGAGGTATTTTCTTCCAAATTAGCTTTTTTTCCAAGTCAGCTTTATTTTTTTCTTTTAGCAATTCACATTATATTAAGTATACTTTGAAAATACCACAGTTTAAAAAAAAAATCAATTCCTTTCTCTACCTTTTGCACTGCTCGGCTTTTCCAAGCAAATGAGGAACTTGGGTCAGGTGAACTTCAGTTACCAAATTGACATTTTTCTTTTAAAAACTCTAAAGAGGTTTTTTACAACAGTTTTCACTCCTGCAATACATCCTTTGGTTCCGAATTCCTGCTCTCCTGGATGTTGAGGGTTGATTCTGGTAGAATAAGATTACTGACAACTTCAATGTCACCTTCATTGTCATGACATTGTTTACCAGTCCAGTTGTGAGGATTTTCATTTTCGTCACTTTTGGGGCATAATCTATAATGAAGGCTGCAGTCTTTGATCATCATCAGGGAGTGATTCAAGTTTTTTTCATTTTTTACAATCAATGTTACGTTGTTGACAGATTGCAGGATGTTAATAATGGGTCTTCCTTCCTCCAATTCTGATGCCATGTTTTTCTTCATATAACCCAGTTTCATGACATATTTGTTCAGTAACAACACACAGGCCTCCACAGTACGCCAGACTGAGGGGTACTTAGACATATCTTCTTCCACATCCAGAGCCATCACCTGTGAAGCAAACTTGACCTTGTCAAAGCATTCTTTATTAGTTTGTTGCTCTTAACATTTCCATGGTTCTGCCTCATGTTTACGTTTCTCAAAGCCAAGCTCTTTAGCACCTCCGGTCACCTTCTAGCTTACTCTTCTTCTAGTCCTTCACTCTACACTTTTCTCCAGACTCAGTGCAGGAATCTGAATCTCCTCCAGGAAGCCTTCTCTGAGACATCACATATATTACATTGTCTCTGTGTCTCTATGCATAACTATGTTATCATTGGCCATATCATACTGAATAAAAGGCATAATATCTGCCCCCTCATTATAGTGTAAAACCGTAAGTAGTTGTTGTTATGTGCCATTGAATTAGTTGTGACTCAAAGTGACAATAGCTCTTAACCCTGCTCTCTCCTGTGTCAACCTCATCGTCTTTACCCCCATTACCCCAGTCACTGAGTCAATCCATCTCATCTCATGAGGGTCTTCTTCTCTTGTGCTATCCCTCCACCCTCCCGAACATGATGTCCCTCTCCAAGGACTGGTCTCTCTTTGCAATACACAGAAAATATTTCAGATGGTGTCTCAGAACACTTGTCTCCAAGGAGCAGCTTGGTTTCATCCTCTCTAGGATGAACCTGTTTGTTCTCCTTGCACTCCATGGTATAGTCAGATCTCTTCTCCAACATCACAGTTCAAAGGCATTAATTCTCTGTCATCCCTAGTCACTGTAGAGCTCTCTGATGCATAGCAAGTAATTGCAGAGACTATGGCCATGGCCATGAAAATCAGAGGTTGTTGTTGTTGTTGTTATGTGCCGTTGAGTCGCCTGCAACTCATAGCGACCCTATGTACAACAGCCCTAAACTCCGCTCTGTCCTGTGCCAATCGCACTGTCTCTGACACTCCCATCCCAATTATCCCAGTCACTGAATCAATCCACCTCATAGAAGGCCTTCCTCTCCTGCGCTGTCCCTCCACCCTCCCAAGCATGATGTCCCTCTCTAAGGACCGGTCTCTCCTCACAACATGTCCAAAGTAAGTTAGACGGAGCCTCAGAATCCTTGCCTCCAAGGAGCCACCCGGTTTAACCCTTTCCAGGACAAATCTGTATGTTTTCCTAGCAGTCCATGGTATTCTCAATACTCTTCTCCAGCACCAGAGCTCAAAGGCATCAATTCTCCTTCTATCCTCCTTGGTCATTGTCCAACTCTCTGATGCATAACAAGTGATTGCAAAAACCATGGCCTGTATCAGATGCACCTTAGTCTCCAGAGAGACACCATTGCTCTTCAGCACTCTGGAGAGGTCCCTAACAGCAGACTTTCCCATGGCAATGTGCCTTTTAATTTCCTGGCTGCTGGTGCCAAGACTGTTGACTATGGAGCCAAACAAACTAAAGCTGTGTACAATCTCAATCTCTTCACCATCCATCCTGATGCTGCCAATTGGTCCAGTGGTGAGAATCTTTGTGTTCTTGACATTGAGCCTCAATCCATATTGTAGGCTGCGGTCCTTGACACTCTGCAGCAGGCGCTTCAGGTCCTCCTCAGTTTCAGCAAGCAGGGTTGTGTCATCCGCATAATGCAGATTGTTGATAAATCGTCCACCAATCTTGACCCCACATTTCTCCTCATAGAGCCCAGCCTTCCGGATAATCTGTTCTGCTTATAGGTTGAAAAGGTATGGAGATAGGATGCATCCCTGGCGTACGCCCTTCCCAATTTTGAACCATGCAGTGTTCCCTTGCTCTGTTCTGACGACTGCCTCCTGGTCCAAGTATAAGTTTCGCATTAGAATGATCAAGTGTTCTGGGATTCCCCTTCTTCTCAGAGTCAGCCACAGTTTGTTTGATCTACACAGTCAAATGCCTTTGCATAATCAATGAAACACAGATAGACATTCCTCTGGTATTCCCTGCTTTCAGCCAATTTCACTATTCACTAAAGTTAATAATCTCTCTGAATCAGAGGTAGCACATCTATATTTCTAGTGTTTGGTTCATAATAAGAACTCAAACACAATTTGCTTAATACATGTTTACTATTGAACTAAAATATTGTTGAATCATGATATGGAAAGAATAAGTCTACCTGAGGAGGCTCTCATTTCTGAGAGGAGTGCTGGGGTCTCCAGATCTCTGTGCAGTTCTGGGAAGCACAGTGAGAAGGACCACTGAGGTAGCCACAGGTCCCAAAGACAAGTGCTCTAATGCTACAGAGGTGTGTGCTACACCTGGATGTGCTTATGCTATACTCAACACTTCACTTTGACAGGTGGCTGACCTACAAGGAAAAAGTTCTGATGAGTACCCACTTCACAGGAAGGAAGTCAGATTCAAGCCAAAGAAGCAGCTGGGGCCTAGCCACCTGGATGTGCACAACCTTCCATGTGTAAGCAGTTGCCACCTGTGAGTGCCTGAAGCATTTCAGAAGGGAAACTGGTGAGCTGAGAACAACAAAGCATTTCTGTCACTTGAAGGATCGAATATGAGCCACTGGGTGGTATAGCCAGTGAGCACTTGACTTCTGGCCAGAAAGCTGGCAGTGGGAACCCACCCAGCGGGGTGCCCTGGAAGCCTGGTAGCCTGCTTCCAAAAGGTCAGAGCCCCTTAAATGCCCTCTGGAGCTCTGCCACTCTTCACACACCGGGTTGCCACGAGTTTTCAAATCAACAAAGTGACAAGTGAAAACCAACAATAATACAATAATAATTGGGGCATTATTTGGAGACTGTGGCATTTATAATATCCATCAATTTGTTTCCAGACACATGCAAGTTGCTTATGACAGAAATGTAAGATTTATTTAACACTTGTCCCCTTCATTTCTCTTTAAGGGTCTGAGAAGTCTGGAAGAAGTTGTTCTGAGTTGCACATGGGGGAAGTGAAAAGAAAGCTGAGGAAGAAGTTGGAGTCAGAACTCAGTAGAACTGGGTGCAGAAGACAGAAGGTAGAGTGAGCTAAGGGTGGGGTCTCGTGTGGCTTTGAAGATGGAGACAGTTAACCTGGAGGGAACACCTTACTCATATAATTTTAAAAGAGTTTTGCCTGGATGGCAGCGGCAAAGTAATTAAACGATGTGGACAGACATGACCTAATTTATTGGCCTCTCCAGCTGCCTTCTGTGGAGCCGGTGCTCAACTGTATGGAACCAAAAAAGCAAGAATGCATTTTGGTGATGGGAGAGGGGGGCTCTCTGAGAACTACTGGCTTCCAGGTGAAGGAGGCTTCAGGATGCAGACCACAGAGAATGAATGAAGAGGGCACCAGACCTGACAAACTTTCCCATGGGAAAGTCACTGTCAGAATCCTCCTACAGCCAATGCAGCACTTCTGAGGAGTGAACCCTGAACACCCCTGACTTAGATCACAACCTTGAGCAAGCAGAGCTCTCACTTGACCTTGATTGTCCTGATCAGGAGCTGCAAAGTTCCAGCTCAGCAAAGGGGGTAAGGTAGTCACTTAGACCTACACTCAAGATTTACAGTCAAGTAAATCATTTGCTGTGCTCCTGTGGCATCTGGAAAGGAGCTCTGGTGGTACAGTGTGTAATGCACTGTGCTGCTCACTGAAAGGTTGGTGGTTCAATACCATTAGCCACGTTGGAGGAAGAAGATGGGCTGTTAAGTTTCAACACTCTCAGAAGTCTGAGGGAGAGTTCCCATGGGTTGGAATCCACTTGGAGGGCAGTGGGTTTGACTTTTAGGGGGATGGCATTCAGAGTGAGCCTGAGTGGCATAGCAAATAAGAATTTCAACTGCTAACTGAAGGGCTAGCTGGTTGAACTTCCCAAATCTCCAGCAGGAAAACCATGTGACAATTGGCTTCTATGAAGAGTTACACTCGGAAATCTATGGGCAGTTCTGTCTGTCCTCCAGGGTCATTATGATTCAGAATTAACTTGATGGCAAACAGCTTGGTTTCCAGTTGTGGTATCTCGATTGTTAGAGGAAAAGTTAGTTATTGGCAATTAGCGGAGTCCTGGGTGGTATAAATAAATTCTACTTTTGTCTGCTAACTACAAGGCTGCAGGTTCAAATCCACTCAGATGCTCCTCAGAAAACAGGTCAAGTGTCTACTTCTGAAAAATCAGCCACTGAAAATCTCTATGAGCACAGCTTTACTTTGCCACAAACGGAGTCATCATGAGTCAGAATCCATTCCACAGTGAATGGTTGTAAATCTCAGTTAACTTACTTCCTTTGCAAACGACACATGTCCACACATTTCACCATTCCTCGATCACATCACCACCAAACCACAGGACACAATGGAAAAGTACAGCAGCTGAGAGTTGGAGACCTATGTTCTAATCCCACATCTGTTGCTCTGCATTTTAGAATTTACTCAGAGATTAAATTTATGAAGCAGGAAGGGAGAGGATAGGAAAGGAATGGAAACAAGAATCGTAGAAAGGAAGTGGGAAGATAGCTGCTACAATGTAGGAATTGTAATGCACATCATAAAACAAAACAGGCACAAATGATTGCATTGCAAATGGATTTGCTCTGTGAATGTTCCCTCAAATGACACTAAAAAGATAAAGAAGAGGAAGAGAATAAGGATGAGGAGGTGAAGAGGTGATTATCAGTGAGCTATTCCTGGATAACTACAGAATCAGCACAGACATGCATCTAACACCTTCTTTTTCTTTTAGCCAAGCCAAAATGCTTTACTATTCCAAACCAAGGCTTCCATTTTGCCTCTCCTCAGTCATTTCCTGGTGTCTCACCTTGAGCATAACCACTCAACAGCCAATGCAATGGACCTTTGGCTATAAATGACTTCACGGAAGTCAAGGCTTGTGGACATTACGACATTGATGTTTGTGTGCAACCCATACTTAGTGGGCAGTAAAACAAAACAAAAACGACAAAAAGTAAAAAGCGATTCTTCCTGTTGCCAGGCTAAACAGCTCCAGGGACAAAAGGTCTCTTTGATCCAGCCAAGCAATTTTAAAGTGGTAAAATACTAAAAAGAAGGTTTATTACAAGGCTTGTAGCAGGCACAGCCCTCTTGATTGTCTTTTGCTAGGACTCCAAGCTTTCCTCTCCCAGGTCACAAAATTCTCTCAACTGCTTCTCAATTTGTACAAAAGAGTGGAGATGTGTGTGTGTGTGTGTGTGTG
>NW_006399995.1:1211348-1240914 GCF_000299155.1 Elephantulus edwardii
CACTGTCTCTGACACTCCCATCCCAATTATCCCAGTCACTGAATCAATCCACCTCATAGAGGGCCTTCCTCTCCTGCGCTGTCCCTCCACCCTCCCGCATGATGTCCCTCTCAGTGCATCAAAACCCAAACCCACACACAGCCACTGAGAAGCTTTCAACTCATAATGATCTTCTAGGACAGAATAGAACTGTTACTATTTATGCAAGCAGACGACTTTATCTTTCTCCATCGGTTTTGAGTTGACCACATACGTTTTGGTTACCAGCCCACCACTTAGGGCTTTGTGGGAAGGTGGGCAGCAAAGAGAGAAGTTAAGGAAGGGGTGGGAGCAGAGGGGTGAGGATGGGTGGGGGAAAATTATTAATTGAGTTGCACTATTTGATGGCTGGGTGAGGAGTAAAGGAAATGAGAGAAATAGCATCTAGAAAGACAGGATAGTGGTGGGCATAGTTCAATGGTGATGAATTTTATAAAACATAAAGAATGAAAATAATTGTATGAAACACATGAATGAATGATAGATAGTATGAAACAGTATATATGAACTTGGTAAGCAGGCCAATATAAAATAAAAATTAAAAGTTAAATGCATCTCATGAAAAAGAGAGAGGAAAGGTGAAGTAAGTGCAGAGAAAGCAAGTTCAACCCCTTCCTGGACAGGCAAGATGCCTCAACAATATTATATCACTTTTTGCCAAATAGACAGATCTCCAGCCGCTGCATAGAAAAGTTCAGTACTAAGCTGACTGTCCCCAGGGAGTGTCACTGTATGGATGTCTGGCTTAGGGCAGTCCACTCACAGGTTACATAGAGATGAGGTGACCGGAGGAGAGTCAGCAGCTGAAGAATGCAGCAGGACGAGGCTAGGAAGTTGCAGGCATCCTCGGAGGAGGACTGTGTGTATAGTGAGAGACAACAAAATAAACAGCTTGTTCCTAGAGCTGTTAGGTTCCCCAAGTCCGTCAAGTCCCAGTTCAGTCCCTGTGTGACCTTCCTGAAGTGTCCTCTCTGCCTAAGGTGACCTGAGTGAGGTTCTCTTTCTCTCCACCCGAAGACTGTGGCTCACTGGAGTGTGATGGAGGCTGACCAGACCACAGGAAAGGAACTGGAGAGATGTAGTGCAGGAAAGCAATGACAGACCAGACAACTTCCAAATGTGCAAAAGTAAGAGAGAGAAATGGAGAAAAGACAAAGTACGGATGTGGACAGCAGGTACAGGGTAGTGGGAAGAAAACTCCTGAGAATTCTCAACCACAGAAGCAAAGCCTTGGCCGTAGCAAGAGTGGACACTGAGAAAATGCAGAATCTGAAGGCTGACAGAAATGCTTTGCTCTTCTATATAGACTGGGCGAGGGTGGGGTGGCCCCTGCTGGCTACATTTCCCAGTTTCTCAGGGCCTGGTCAGCTGTTCCTAGGCACAGTTCAGTCAATGAGAGCTACTTTCAGGAGCCTGGAGGAGGGATGGGGGAAAGGGGACATGGGGAGAGGGGGGCAAAGACAGGGTATCTCTCTTTCTTCCTCTACCTCAGGCAGAACTTCTTCTTGGTTGGGTTTTTTTTTAATCTTTTTCTTTTTTTAAAATGAATTTTAATGAACATTTACAGAGACTTTGGATTTCCATTCATTCATTATTGCACTTTTCTCCCTGCCCAACCTTGCCCCCCCCACCCCAGTTCTTGCTTCTCTTTGAAAAGTAAAAGAAAAATTCTTTCATTGTTATACAATCCCTCCCCCCAGGTCCACTCCACTATTGCAGCCTTTTTTCTGGACTCCTGTCACGACAATAATACCTAATCATATATCCCTTGCACATGTCTCCATGTAATTTTTAGTCCCTATCTCCAAATGCCTCACCAGGCCCGATGGGGCTCCAGCTTCTGCTGGGGGTTTTAGTCTGGGGCTCTGATAACATCCCTAGCTCCATGTATCTCTCCAGCCTGGAGTACGCAGAAGCTGGTTTGCGTAGATTACCTATATTGAAGAATTTTGCAAACTGGCTGTTACATGCTTGCTAGTTAGGAATTGGAAAGTGCTACAGATCAGGCCTTTTTGTACCCAAGAGCACCAGTTACCAGCACACTGTTGCCTGGAGCCTTGTGTGGAGGCTTTCTGCAGTTGCCAATCTCTAGTTAACCTCACTCCTCTCTGATTAGAATTTTTGCCTTCCTAATTTTTTTAAACAATTGTGGAGCCAATTTTCTAGACTAAATGATCTTTTAAATACCTAGTAGCTGGTTTTCCTGGCTGAACTCTTAACTCATAGACAATGACCTCCCTTCTTCAACTTCGGGTGGCTTAGTGGTTAGAAGTTGCACTGCCGAACCTAAGCCACACAGTTCAAATCCACCAGCTGCTCCCCTGCTGCTCCCCTGGAGAAGGATGAGCAGACTCCTCTCATGTGATTTACAGCCTCTGAAAACCCACTCTAGGGTTTAACCCTCTCTAGGATGAATCTGTTTGTTTTCCTAGCAGTCCATGGTACATTCAATGCTCTTCTCCAGCACCACAGCTCAAAGGCATCAACTCTCCTTCTATCTTTCCAAGTCATTGTCCAACTCTCTGATGCATAACAAGTGATTGCAAAGACCATGGCCTGTATCAGGCACACCTTTGTCTCCAGTACTTTCATTACTCAATTCATTAGAAATAGTACCTTGGGGCTGAAGGGTCTGTTATGGGTTGGTTCCAACTTAAACAACAAAGATCCCTGGAGTCCCTTGGTGGGACAAATGGTTAATACACTTGGCTGCTAAGTGAAAGGCTTTGATGTGCCTATTGAACTACTTCTGAAAATCAGCCATTGGAACCCCTACAGTTCTCCTCTGATCTATGTAGTCACCATGAGTTCAAGCTAATACCACCGCAACAGATCTTTATCAGCTCCCTTGCAGATTGGCTGTGAACTGTAAATTCGCAGGACCTGATTGTTTGTCTAGCAATCCTATTAATCATTTACCCTTGTGATTGAGTAATTTTAAAGGCAAACTCATTTGGTTACAAGTGAAAAACCATGCTAGCTGGTTATCTGTTTGGCTCTTAGAAGAACCAGAACAACTAGATGTAAATGGTCATCAAATCACTTGACTGAGACTCCAATCGCAGTCCAATGCCAACAGAATGGAGTAAGCACATTCCATCCCGTCTTGCACAACAAATGCAGCGATAAACCCTGGACAGAGCACACGGAGTGGCTATCTGAGGATTCTGATGAGGAGTGGGTGAATTGTGCGAGAATTCAAAGTACGCTGAACCAGCAGTTTCCCGCCCTTTTAGTGTATCTTCTTTCCATATACTCCTGTCAGCCTGGAACCCAGGGGTGGGTGTCACTGTGACCGAAAAGAACTCAAGTGGGTTAATCTTCTCTTTTAGGCGGAAGGAGCATGGACAGTTCCAACAGAGAGTCCCTCAAGCGCTTAGAACTCTGAGGGAAGGGACTTCTCTCTTCTGACCAGAGGAGCTGTGGTCCCGAGAAGGAGTGCTCAATTTTCTTTCCATTTTCTCTGTTTTCCCATCAGAAGACAGAAGGGGGCGCTCGAGGGAATAAAAAAAATCCCAGAAAGCCGATTTATGAACAACACAGGTTTAAACCGCTCTGGATCCACTTATACACAGATTTATTATTATTATTTTTTAAATTTCCTTTTGTGGTGCATCAGTATTGTATCTTTTTCTTCCCATCTATTTAGTCTTTATGCTGAGTAAATCATTAGAGAAGCTGGACGATATGAAGAAGAATGATATTAGGATTGGAGGAAGACTCATCAACAACCTGCATTATACAAGTGTGCTGGGTGACACAAATTTGCTTGCTGAAAGTAAAGAGGACTTGAAATGACTGCTGAAGAAGGCCAAAGACTACAGCCTTCAATATGGATTACATCTCAGCACCAAGCAGACAAAAATTCTCACTGGACCAATACATAACGTCATGATAGATGGAGAAAAGACTAAAGTTGTCAACAATTTCATCCACAAACAACACACATGGTACCAGCAGTCAAGAAATAAAAAGGATGTGTTGCATTGGGAAAATCTGCTGTCAAAGACTTCTCTAAAATGCTAGAGGAAAGACATCAACTTAAAGACTTAGGTTGATCCTGATTCAATCCATGGTCTTGTCTTTTTTTTTTTTTTTAAATAAATGTGATTTTAACAAAAGACTATAGAAAAGTTAGATTTTCATTCATGCATTGCCCATGGTCTTTTTAATTACTTCCTATGCATTTGAAAGTTGGATGATCAAAGAATAATTGATGCCTTTGATTTGTGATGTTGGAGAAGGGCACTGAATATCTGATGACTACCAAAACAACAAACAAGTCTGTTTTGGAAAAAGTACAATCAGGATTCTCCTTGGAAGTAAGGATGTTGAAACTTTATCTCACATATATTGGGCCTATTGTCAGGAGGGCCCAATCCCTGGAAAATGACATCATACTTAAAAAGATCAGAGAAAGAGAGAAAGACCCTCGTCAAGATTGATTTGACACAGTGACCTTAACAAAGGGCTCAAGCATCATCAAGATGATGAAGATGACGCAAAATAGTGCAAGGTTCAGATGAGCTGTTCACAGGGTGGCTAGGAGTGGTAGTTGACTTGATGGCACACGGCAATAACACCCAGCAACACTGTGGTGCGATCCAGTGTTTCAAGTCAAGCACTCACTTAAGATGCTGTGTGATGCTAACCAGGAACAATTCCTCTCTCTAGCAAGTAGGATAGTGCAGCTGTAGAGCAACAGGCCTCTGTGAGACCAAAATAGCTGGAAACTGTAAAAGGAGGAGACTACCCATCTGTCTCCTTGGAGTGGCTGGCGAATTCTAATTGCTGGAGAGGTACAGCCTTTGGATTAACAGTGGAACTGGCTAAGGACGCCTCCACCAGAGCTCCACCCTCCCCCTGGCTAAGTCCTTATGAGGTAACATTTGTCAGACTGGGGTTGGAGGTCTATGACCCTGGTAACTTGTTCACCAGAGACAGAAAAGCCCCTGTGTCGCTCTGAGGGGAGCAATCTTGAGTCTGGTCTTTAGTACTTAAGCCCTTAAGAGCATTCCTATTTTACAATCAAGGTTGTGCTCGCCTACTTCTTTGGTATCTCCTCACCTTAGGGCAAATTGCAAGTGACCGGTCTGGTGCAGAGGTAGCTCTGGTGGCCCAGGGGATAAGGACTTGTGTGGCCAATCCAAACGTAGGTGGTCTAAATCCACCAGTGGGGGAAAAAATGGGCAATCTCCTCCCACTGGATTTACAGACTCTGAAAGCTCATTGGAGGGAGAGAAAGGTCTAGTGTTGAGGTATATTTTGCCCCAAGACAATGGTAAAAAGTAATTATGAACATTTCAACTGAGTGGGTTGGCATATTAATGCTTTCAACCTCCATGTTGCTCAAGGGTCAACATACTGGTGAAACTCCAGTGAGAAACAAACTTCTGAAAGCAATCCACAAAGGAGGGGGAAAAAGGATCCCCTGAGGGAAAAAGTGACAGGAAGGCATTTGCAGACACAAGAAAACAGAACTCTTTGTTTTAGACTTGCTCTAAGAGAATTATTGAAAGACATTTTCAGACAGAAGAGAAATGGCATCAGAAGGGGATGTGGAATATTTGGGATGAAGAAAGTACAACCAAAATGGGAACTATCTGGGCACATATAATAGACTGTTCTCTTGAAGACTTTATGTTTGATAGTTAAGAGCAGAAAAGTGCTATAACACTGTTGGTGGTGTTTTCAGTGCAAGCTGTGATATAAAAGAGAGCTACATTTATTTATTTAAGTAGATGCTAGTAAGCCATATGTGTATCCCTAGACTCAAACCTCATTGCCTTCGAGTAGGCATTAACTCACAGACAACCTCTCACAGGCTTGCAGACGCTGCACACTGTACCAGAGGAGACCGACCATATTTCTCTTCTTGGAGCCATTAGTGGATTTGAAAGGCTGGAGAACCTCACCTGGGGTTAGCAGGGCAATGCTCTATGTAGGATGCCACCAGAATGCACAAATATATATATACTTTTTTCTTCTTCTATATTTCCAAGCATTATTTTATAAGTTTTACTGATATATAATTCACATACCATACAATTCACCACTGAAAATGTAGAGTTGGCAGTTGAATTATTTTTAGTATATTCAGAGTTGTGTGACCACCACTATTTTAGACCATTATCTCAAAAAGAAAACGTGTATTCATTAGCAGATGTGCTCTCTTTACACCAAACCCCTCAGCGTAGGCAGCCACTATTTTCTGTCTCTAAACATTTGTTCAGGGAGCCCTGGTGGCATAGTGTACAAAGTGTCAGGTTGAAAACCTAAAGGTCAAAGGTTCAAATCTAACTGGCGGCTCTGCAATAGAAAGATGGGAAGTCTCCTCTTGTAAACATTTACAGCTTTGGAAGCCTGTTGAAGGGTTACAATCAATTTGATAGTAGTGGGATTTGGAGTTTTACACATTTTCCCATTCTGTACTTTTTGTATAAATGAAATCATACAATATGTGGTCTTTTCTGACTGGCTTCTTTCAGTTAGGGTAAGTTTTTAGGTTCAATTATGTTGCACATACGTCAACACCTTTTTCCATTTCAGTGTCGTATGTTTTGTTGTGTACCATCGAGTCAGAAGCGACCCATAGCTGACCCTCTGGTGGATTTTCAGAGGCAGTTAATCACATGGGAGAAGATTGCCCATCCTTCTGCAGAGCAGCTGGTGGCCTTGGACTGCCTGCCTTCAGGATTGCAGCACAGCTTCTTGTCACTAGGCCACCAGAGCTGCCTAGTGTTGTATAATATTCTATTTTATTTTAACCATTCATCCATTGGGTATGATTGCTTGTTGCACTGGGATTGTATTTGGGTTCTTCCCACATTTCAGCTACTATGGATAATAAAAAAGGGGCACCTATGTAGTATGATTTGGGGGCTGCTGAGCTCTGGTGATGTGGTACGTCATGTGCTGGACAAATGACAAATGGTCAGCAACTCAAATCCACCTGCTACTTCATAGGAGAGGGTCACCATGAGTTGGAATCACCTGATAGCAGTAGGTTTAGCTTTGAGTTTGGACATATTGCAAGGAGCTCTGGTGGCATTGTGGATAAGGCATTTGGCTACACACCAGAAGGTTGGTGGTTTGAACCCACCAGCCCATCTGCGGGGGGCGGGGGGGTGGGGGAAAGCAGTCTGCTTCTGCTTCTGTGAAGATTTAAAATTCACTGCCATCAACTTGATTCTGACTCCTGGTGACCCTCTATCATCATCAGGCTATAGAAATCTCACAGTAGAAAACTACCCATTTTTATCCTACAGAGCAGCTGTAACTTTTCATTACTAACCCAACACATAATGCACTACACCACCAGGGCTCCTTGGAAAATATGTGGGGAAATTCTATTCTGCCCAAAAGGGGTCGCTGTGAGTCGGAATCGCTTTGTTAGCAGTCGGTTTGGTTGAGCACATTCCCCAGTGGGTGATCTTAGATCCACCTGCCTTCTTCCTGCACTTGGCTAGTAAATGCTCGACTTCAAGCATTGTTTTAGAACTGAATCAACACAAATTTGGTATCAGTTTTAAAAATCTTTCCTGGGTAGATCTGGCCATTGTAATCCCAGTTTCCTCCCTTATCATTAGAAAGTCTAACACTCAGTGGAATGAGGAAGCTGCTGGCATTCCTCGTTGTTATTTTAAGTACAGTCTTTCAATGAGGTCACCAGCAAAGTCAATAAGGAAACATTCCTGAGAAGGAAAGAGAGGTGAGCTTAAGACTCTTAAATATCACAGTCTGGGCAGTAACTACAGAAAAGACGACCTGAACATTGGAGAAGGAAAGAATGTACCTGTATGTGTGAAAGACGCTGTTTCAGGGAGACTCCGGGCCTGTTTTTCCATTTTAAGATACGAATGTGCTAGCAGAGTTGAAGACTATTTTCTGACTAACTTTAACCTGAGTTCCCTTTAATCTTCACACGAGTCTCAGTTTTAACACCATCTGTGTTAATGGAAGAATATTTCCTGGCTAGCTCTAACCTAATCTTTTGTCCTTTCCTAGTTTTCCCAGATCTACCCTTGTTTTACTTTGCAATATTGCCTACACAGATCTAAGGCATCTCAAACTCATTGCCATCAAGCCAGAA
Organism: Elephantulus edwardii; assembly: GCF_000299155.1. Lineage (NCBI taxonomy): Eukaryota > Metazoa > Chordata > Mammalia > Macroscelidea > Macroscelididae > Elephantulus > Elephantulus edwardii. The sequence goes on from NW_006399995.1 coordinate 1,219,480, forward strand.
CCAGCTCATAGCTGATCCACCACTGGCTTTCTGAGGCTGTAAACCACTTGGGAGAAGATTGTTCATCTTTCTTCTGAGGAGCTGCTCATGGATTCAAACCACCAGCAAGGATTGTTTGGCCTTTGGGTTAGCAGCACAGACCAGGCCACCGAGCTCCCTAATTCAATTCTGACTACCTACTGAGTGTCAAGCAGGACTCTCCATCCCCAAGTGAGGCCCGATTGCAAGGAATTCAGAACTTAGTTGACCTGTGTACACAATATTATAAAGGGAAGGCAAAGGCCAAACCAAGTTAAGACATTAAAAAATGTATTTATTTTCTTGGGGGGATTATTAGAAGGGAAAGGGGAAGAGAAGGCCACAGCAAAATTCTCTGGCAATGCAAGGCTCCGTCCTCAATTGGGGGGGGGGGCGGCAAAGCAACACAACTTTATCATTTTCTTAATGCTAATAAAGCTTTACACATTCAGTAAATATCAGGGGAGAAGGAAGTAGGATTTTGAGAAACTGGCCCATTAAGACAGTGCTATGGAAACGAGATGCTGGATCATTTATTCTTTCAAGATGGCCTCCACAGCAAAGGCTTCTGGACCAGTGAGCATCACTTATTATGGGATGTTAGTGGCAAGGAGCTGCACTACAATCCTGAAGGTTCACGGTTCAAATCCACAAAATGCTCTGAGGGAGAAGGATGGGCAATCTCCTCTCATGTGATTAATTGGTTCTGAAAACCCACCAGAGTGTCAGCTATGGATTGGTTCCAACTCAACAGTACATAACAACAAGCATGCATAGTTCATGAGCACTGATTTAAGCCCTATTCCAGCAGAGGGTTCTCTGTTGCCTCTTGAAGAGGTCACATAGTGGTCAGAAGATGGTGGTCTGCACACGCTTAGGGAATCAATCATGTAGGTTCTGTCCAGCACACCCCATCATCGAGTCCAGCGCTGCCTTTTCTTCTTTTCTGCCGAGGATTCAGAGTCATTGAATGCTGTTATATGAGTGGTTCAGTTGTCCTTAATCCTGTTCTGGTCTTTTGGATTCTGTTTAAGAAGTCCACGTTTCAGTTCTGCTCCACAAGTCACCTCCTATCAGGAGGTCTGTAAGTGAAAATCCAAGTCTACACTCTTGGGATAAGTGGTCTGTACGGTGCAGAGCATCTACCTGTGAGGTTCCCAGATGGCCTGTTTGGGGAAGACTAAGCTATTCCACCCACACTGGATGGCATCTTTGCTTATCCTCTACCAGTTTCTCAGAGAGGAAGATGATAGTAAAGGAGAGCTAAAGAAAGGGGAGGAAAGGAAAGATTCTGTCTAACAAAGGCCAGATCTAAGGCATAGGTCTGGACACCTTTTGGGCAGAAAGACACAGAGTAAAAGGGTCCTTAGCAGTTGCTCCTTGGTCCACTAACTAGGGAAGACCTCCAGCAGGCTTTCTTCTTGGCCCTTCATTCATGGTCACCAGGAAAACATTACAGGTAGATTTGCGAGCTCTTGCCAAGACTCTTGCCAAGAGAAGATGGGACACTGTCTTTCCAGCACAGTTTATTACAAAGATGGGAAAGGCTTGATAGGGAGAAATAAAGTAGACAGCAGCAAGGTGGTTTGGCAATGCAAATCTCTGTCCTCCTAAAAAAGTAATTTTATAAGACATATTTATGAAAGTAAAACAAGATAGACATTTTGATTACCTTTATTATGAAAAGGTGTCATCATTTTTTTATGAGAACAAGAATGATAAAGAATGATAGTGAAACAACAGGAATAAAATAAAGAGGAATAACAGAGCAATAAAGTAAAAGAATAGCGCTCTGGTGACTGTAATTTGTTACATGCTGGGATGCAAACCAAAAGGTTGGTGGTTTGAATCCACCAGTAGCATCACAGAAGAAAGACGGGCAGTCTTCTCTCATACAGGCTTGGAGAGAGGACAGAGGGTATCATAGGAATTGACTCAGTAGTAATGGGCTTGGGGTTTTTTGGTTATTGTTGTTAAAAATGAAAAATAGGCAAGCTCTGGTGGCCTAGTGACAAGAAGCTGCACTGCAATCTCAGAGGTGCATGGTTCAAATCCACCAGATGCTCTACTGAAGAAGGAGGGACAATCTCTTCCTGTACCAGTCAGATCTGATTTGATGGTACACATAAAAAAATAGTAAAAAAACATAAAAAAATTAAAAGTAAATAAGAGAATATGAAAATTGTTGACATTTCCTTAAAATAATTTCCCAGTGATAATAATTTTAACAATTTGTACTCTATACTTCCAAAATAACATGCACATTTTTAACAAATATAATTATTTGTTGTTATTTTTCTAGAATGGTAGCTATTACTGGTTGTCTCTCAATCTCCATTGCTCCATTTTTTTCAGTAGTAAGTTGAATAACATTCAGATTGGGCACCTGGATACCAAATATTTTGTGTTCCCTGTTTTTATGGTCCAGCAGAAATAGCCAAGAGGATTCATGTGAAAAGACTTGGGTTCCGGTTTGGGATCTGCTAGAGTTGGATAAGCAAGGGAAGCATGGTCACTGCCTCCTTGTGCTTTATTGACGGAGGCAGTGCTACATGGTGGTTCAGAGCTGACACAGTCACAGAGCCAGAGCTTCCTAGTGGTGCTCTCTCCAGCAAGTTGCTTCCTCTGTAGATCGGGGATCAAATGATTCCTTAAATCATCAGGTTGTTGTGAGAATAAAAGAAAATAAAATCATTCACCTTAAGAGTTCAGTGCAGAGCAAATGTTCGGCAAATATGAACTATCATTACGGCTGTTAGCTTTTAAAGGATATCAATATCTGCATTCTCTGTTTAGAAAAAGGATTAAAAATAAACATATAAAATACTTTAAAAATAAAAGGAAGTCTTTTTAAAAACCAAGAGTTATAATGTTACAAAGTCTAAAAGACATTCCTCCTTGAACTTGGGATATTAATATTACATTGTTGTTGTTTTGTACCATTGAGTCGCAATCAATTCATTACTGACCATCCAGCGTGTTTTCAGAGGCAATACATTTCACAGGACGGGGAAACAGGCCATTTTTCTCCTGCGGAACAACTGGTGGATGTGAACTGCATTTCTTTAGGCTAGCAGCGTAACTCCTTACTGCTGGGCCACCAGAGCCACCCTAATACATTGTTGTTGTTAGATGCTGTTGAGTCAAGTACACCTCAGGGACTCTATGAACCACAGATCTGAACCCTGTCCTATCTTGTGCCAGCAGAGTCACCCATGGTGGACAGGTTTCAGCAGCCCTCTCAAATGAAGACAGACTAGGAAGCAGGATTGGTGATCCACTTCCAAAGTTACAAGCTTTTGAAAAACTCTATAAATGTTAATACATTGGTTTCATTTATTTTGTCCAGAGAGCCCAATTCATAGCAGTAGGCAGGAGAATGTGAGGAAAGATCTCTCCTCAGTTTAAAGGCATTAACTAAATTTGATGTTATCAAGGGCAGACACTTTGGAGATTCATGACATTAATTGGAAACCTTGTTAACGTATAGGAGCATTGAAGCCTACATACAGGGCCTTCCTTCGACGCTCACACATCGTTGTCACAGTGTCTTCCTCAGGCCACACAGCAGTGAGCTACATCTGTGAGTACTTCATCCTACAGACTCCACCACCAACCAAAAGCTTCTGGGAACCCAAGCAATCTGGGGCAGAAGCTGTTTTGTTCTGTGCAGTATCTCCAGGGTCAACAGTGTCTAGTACACAGAAGGTAACAAAGAACAAGTGATGATGGTATACTGAAATTTTATCTTCTTAGCTAGAGGCAGATTTTACGGCTGAGAGAGGGCAGGAAGAAAGCCTAGCAGGGAGAGGAGGCAGGTGTATCTGGTTTATAATCTCTGCAGGATGCGCAAGTTGTCACTGGCTACAGATCACAGCACAACTGTAGGATGTACAAGCCTCTTCAGAACTCAACAGAGGCTCAAAGACACTGAAAGCGAACAATTAGAAACAGGGAAGATCTAAAAATATTCCAAGGTTATTATTTCACCATTGAGACAGTCTATATCTCTCAGAAAAAAAAATCTCATTGCCATTGAATCTGAATTAACTCATAGCTGACCTTCCAGTGGGTTTCCAGAGGCTGTAAATCACACAGAAGGAGACTGCCCACCGTTCTCCCATAAATAAAGTAGCTGGTGGATTCAAACTGTCAGCCTTTGTGTTGGTAGCTCGACTTATTACCCACTAGGATATCAGAGCTTCCCTAAGCCTAGATCTAGGCATGCCATTTTTCAACTCCTTTACAACAGGGGCTACAAAATCCTAAACTTTACACCATTTTCTTCATAAATTCTTTCACAAGCTGTATAGTGGGTATAATTTCTTGATACTCTACACTTCAGAGTTTAAATTTATGAGATGGACATTGTAGAAGTTGAGAAGATGATTGCATTTCCCCAAGATCTTTAGAAGTGAAGATACTTTCTTTTCCTTACACACACACACACACACACACACACACACACTCTCTCTCTCTCTCTCTCTCTCTCTCTCTCTCTCTCTCTCTCTCTGCCCCTTTCAGGTATGAGAGAAAAACCTCCATGTACCAATAACTTGTGATTTAAACTTCCATCCTTCCATTCTGTCGAGATTGTTTTGCAGATTAATCTTGTGAAATTGTCACCATTTGAGTATTTTTACTTACAGTCCTTTTTCATAACCAAACAATAGGTCCAACTGAAATGGAAATTCTGATTTCCACTTTTTATTCTGCTCTCAGGTTACTTCTGTTAGTACTGCTATCAGACTCACAGAGAAGATCAGGACAAACTATAACACAAGACAAGAAGCTTCGGTGGCTTAGGGGTAGGGAGTTGCACGGCCAACCCAAAGGCACACAGTTCAAATTCACTGGTTGCTCAAAGGTGAAGAATTGGACAATCTCCTCCCATGTAATTTACAGCCTCTGAAAACTCTGGAAGGTCAGTTAAAAGTCAGTTCTGACTTGATGTCACATAATAATAACACAACATAAGACAAGACATTATAATGGGTTACAGAGTTCAAAGGAGAGAAAAATACTACCTGGCAGGACAGGGCAGTGGCTATTTATGGGTTTGAAGAAGGAAAAACAAACCAAGCATGAGAAATGGGGAGAGCAGCTGAGGACTGGGGAGGTCCCAGATGCCAGCCAGTCCGTGGGATTTCTTCCTTCCTCAAGCATTTACTGCAGGCCTATTACAGGCCTATCTCAGAAATACTTCAGATTGGATTCCAGACCACTGCAATTACACAAACGCTGCAATAAAGCGAGGCACACAACTTTTTCTTTTTTGTTGTAGTTTTCCAGTGCATATATAAGCTATGTTTATACTATACTGTAGTCTATTAAGGAGTCTCCTTCCTTAAAGATTCCCTCCCTCAGAAATCTGATGGAGGATCACAATGATTTGGAATTGACTCCCAGGCAATGGTTTGGGGTGGTCTGATAAGTATGCAATGGCATTATGGAAAATGTTTAAAACATTGTGAGAATTACCAAAACTACAGAGCCACAAGATGGGTGCATGCTTACTGGGAAAACGGTGCCAACAGACTTGCTCAATGCAGGGTTGCCATAAACTTTCAATATATTTTTAAAAAGCACCATCTGTGGTATCCAAGAAAACAAGGCACGCCTGTACATGCAGGCATCTTGCCCTGTCTGTGGTGTCTCTCTGCTCTAGTCTGTGAAATCCCTTATCATTTCCCTCCTCGGCACTTCCCTAGAGGCTCCAATGGTAGCACGAGCTCCGCATTCCCACCCACGCTGTCATGATCCTAGGCCTATGCTTCTGTCTTGGTAGGGAATTGACTTGGATTGAATGGAGCCATTCCCAGCTGTCAAGACAAGGCCGTGCCTTCCGGCAAACATTTACTGAGTGCTCACTATGTGCTAGGAGTTCATCAGGCCCAGGTAGTACATCAAAAGGCACACCTTCTTCAAGTCGTGTGCAATGCACATGCATAAACCTTAAGAAGTTGCAATAATACCATCTTGTTGTTAAGTGTCATTGTGTCCACTACAACTCATAGCGACCCTATGAACAACAGATTTGAACTTCGCCTTATCCTGTGCCATCCTCCTCATCTCTGATCTTCTTGAGCCAAGTGTTACAATCACTGAGGGTTACAATCCATCTCATTGAGGGTCTTCCTCTCTCTCGTTTACCCTCCACCTTTTTAAGTATGACGTCTTTCTCCTAACAACATGCCCAAAATATATGTATGAGATGAAGCTTCACCATTCTTGCCTTAAAGGGGCACCCTGCTTGCATTTTCTCTAAGACATCTTTGCTTGTTATTTTGGCAGTCTATTCAATATAAAGTAACATTTTGTATTCTACTTTTTCATATAACAAAGTCTCACTAGCAGTTTCTTCACTTGTATCCACGATGAGTTTGAGGCATCTACAAGAAAACAAGGCATCTAGACAGAAATACAGAACTAAAACATACAGTGTTGCTGTTGTTGTTATTAGGTGCCTTTGAGTCGAGTAAAACTCATAGTGACCCTATGAAGAAAAGATCTGAACTCTGTTCTATTCTGTGCCATCTTCACACTTCCTGTCATACCAGAGCCCATTGTGGCATTGATTGCTATGTCAATCTACCAGGTCAAGGGTCTTCCTCTCCTTCACTGACACTCTCCACCCTTCCAAGCATCATGTTCCTTTCCAAGTAACATGCCCAAAGTAAGTGAGGTGAAGCCTCCTCATTCTTGCCTCCAAAGAGCATTCTGGCTGCACCTTCTCCAAGGCATATTTGCTTACTCTTTTGGCTGGCCATGGCATGTTCAGTGCTTTTCTCCAGCATCACTTCTCAAAGGCATCAATTCTTCTTCAGTCATCCTTATTCACTGTCCGGCTCTCAGATTTATACCAAGTGATAGGAAAGACCATGGCCTGAATCAGAGGCACCTTAGTCCTCAAACTGGCACCATTACTCTTCCATAATTTGGTGAGGTCCCTAATTTCAAGCTTTCCCAGTACAATGTGTCCCCTTATTTCCTGACTGCTGGTACCAAGGGTGTTAATTGTGGAAACAAGTAAGATGAAATTGCTGATAGTTTCAATTGTAAGAATCTTTGTTTTCTTGACACAGAGATGGAACCCATACTGAAGGCTGCATTCCTTGATCTTCTGAAACACGTGTTTCAAGTCTTCCTCACTTTCAGCAAGCAAAGTTGTGTCACCTGCATAATGCAGGTTACTGATGAGTCTCCCTTCAATCCAATACATACAGTGTGAGGATAATTATTTCATTTGTAATGACTGCTGTCTTGTTGGATTAGCTTTGAAATTTCCTATTATTTTGCTACCACAGGCAATTTTGTATCAGACATCTAAGTGTTATCTATTTTGTTTTTTCTCTACTAAGGCAATTCTTCGGAGAGCTCTGTTGGTGTATAGGGAGTTGTGCTGCTAATTCAAAGGCAGCTGCTCTCACAGTCTGAATCCACCATCAGCTCTGAAGGAGAGAGATTGACAATCTCCTCTGATGCAATCAATTACATCTTGTAAAAACCCATTAGAGGGTCAGCTTTGGGTCAGTTCAGACTTGACAGCAACAAGTTTCAGTTGTATTTGGTTTTTGGTTTTTTTCCAACTAATTCCTCTGGCAATACATCTTTGCCACTGGAAAGTCTGCTGTTAGGGACCTCTCCAAAGTACTGAAGAGCAATGGTGTCACTCTGGAGACTAAGGTGCATCTGATGCAGCCATAGTCTTTGCTATCACTTGTTATGCATCAGAGAGTTGAACAATGACCAAGGAGGATAGAGGGAGAATTGATGCCTTTGAGCTGTGGTGCTGGAGAAGAGTATTGAGGGTACCATGGACTGCTAGGAAAACAAACAGGTTCATCCTGGAAAGGGTTAAACTGGGCGGCTCCTTGGAGGCAAGGATTCTGAGGCTCTAACATACTTTGGACATGTTGTAAGGAGAGAACGGTCCTTGAAGAGGGACATCATGCTTGGTAGGGTGGAGGGACAGCACAGGAGAGGAAGGCCCTCTATGAGGTGGACTGATTCAGTGACTGGGGTAATCGGGATGGGTGTATCAGAGACAGTGTGACTGGCAAAGGACAGAGCAGAGTTTAGGGCTGTGTTGTACATAGGGTCGCTATGAGTCGCAAGCAACTCGACGGCACATAACAACAACAACAACAACAATTCCTCAGGTAAAGAGATGAGACTGAAAAGAATACTAGTCAGTTTTGAGTTCAAACTCAAACTCTGCTATTTACGAGCTGTGTGACTTTCAGCAAATTCCTTCATCCTCCTACATTTCAGTTTCCTTTCTGTAAAAAAGCAGTTAATATGGCTTCAAGGATAAATTATGAGGATTTACTACATGCTGACAGGTTAAGGGGGAGGAGGGGAGAGATAGCTTCGAGAAAAACTTGCATTTGAATTTTAGTTTTGCTGCCTTTACAAGATCCTTTATGTTTATAAATTCAGTTTCTCCTCTGTGAAATGACAAAGTGTGTACCTAATAGGAGATGTTGGGAAGATGAATCAAATACATAGAAAATGTTTAGCAGAGTGCCCAGGATGCAGTAAGAGCCCAATAAATGTTAGCTGTTGTTATTACCACAGTAATAATTATTATTACATAAAAAGCTGGCACTTAGAAAATGTTAGTGTGGTCATCTCCTCTACCCCAGTCTATTATAAGTAAGAAAGATATAAGAATTATTGGGTAAAAGGTAAGATAATACTAACATACTGCTCATCAAAAGAATTGTATAATGCCATTAATAAGACACTGAATCTATCAAATTGATGACAACTGTCACCAACAGTTTTTCCTGTTATTTTCATAGGAGCAAAACAGTATCATAAGGTTCCTTCAATTTGCATTTCTTTATTACCTTGAAGGTGAACATGTTTTCATATGCTTTGTTTGCTATTTGGATATTTTCTAGTGGGAATTATTTATTTCTGCCCCATACCCACCCCGCCCCGTTTATCTTTTGTAATCTTGGTGAGTTTCTTGAAAAGTTGAATAAACTCTTTATATATTAGAAGTATTATCTACTGTATTTAATGCAAATATTTTTTTCTGGTAAGCTGGGGTCATTGAGGGTTGAGACAGATGAGGATCAATCAGAGAAAAGTTCTGTGTGTTCAGGAACATATCTGTGAGTGGGCTGCTGTCTCTTGCCATGGTGAACTCAGCCACTCTCCAGACGGTTTAACAACCATCTCTGTACATCTCCAACCTTGCACGATGTTCCAACTCTTTATTTCTAACACATCTTTGAATATTTTGTCTTTGTTGTCTTATAGAACCTTAACCCTAATCTAGCTATAATTGAACCCACTGGTTGTCCCTGCACCAATTCACTTTCCAAATGTCCCCATTTGATCCCTTACTAAGTCAAGAGATCTTGAAGCTGTTTCTCACTAAAGTGAAAAGGCTCTCTGAGTCACTCAGACAGCTTCCCAATGCACTGCCTCCCAAATTATACTCTTGAGTTGTAAGTCATTTTGGAGTGGAAAGTTTGATGCTCATGCATATCACAAAATGAATGAAGAGGCTGCCAAGTTGACACATTATCTCAGGTCTTATTTTTGCATGCCGGCATCTGCTACTGAAACCTATGAATGTGAGCCTGAAGTAGGTAAACAGTACAATCCCACGGAGATTATTTTCTAGTTCTGGATATTTGTTCATGGAGCCAACAATCAGCCAGGGGAAAGTGCTAAAAATCATTGATTTGGCCATTCAGCCCAAGTATCTACTTTCCTTAATATTTTACACTCAATAGTGTTGTATTTTGGCTTGGTAAAGTATAAAGCAAGTAAGAGGACAACCTCAATGTGCTAGACTGGCACAACAATGGGTATACAAATAGCAACAATTGTGAGAGCCCACTGGGGATGCTCCCTTCTTTTGGGGTTCTATGAGTTGGACCTAAAGACAGCTATCAAAAACTAGCAACAAAAGCAATATTTTTCAAATTCTTTGCTAATTTGGATAGTTGAAAAGTTACAGTATTTATTTTGTCTTTCTCTGTTGCTGTTTCAACTAAGACATGCATACTATGAAATGAGAACATGCGTTTTAGCCTTTCTTCTAATGCCTAGTCCAACAGCCTTTGCCATCTAAGTATAAATTTACCAAACCCAACCCACTGTCATCAAGTCAATTCTGACTTTTAGCAACCTTCCATTGGGCTTCTGAAGCTATTAATCTTAACAGGAGGAAAATACCTGGCTGAAAAAGGAACAGATGCAACACGACAGTGGCCGAGTATGACTTCTACCTGCTTCATCAAGGAGAACTGTCCCCATCAATAATGTCCACAGCATCATATAAATAGCTACATAGTCAGATATGCCACCCCTCATGCTCATATATCTATTTTTACCAATTATTGTATCCAGTGTTCATTGCAAGACTCACAGACTTTTCTCACAGTTGTGAGGTTTACTAGGAAAATAGGTTGGAGAGTGGGGGAGGCAAAGAATATTTCATTCATGTAAGTCTATATTTGTGGAAGGAGGAGTAGCATCCACTTCCATAATAGCTTGCCTCCGGAAACCCTGTGAACTTGGAGAGAGAATGAAAGGCACCCAAGCGTCGAGGACTCTCCTTCGTAGGGTCGCTATGAGTCGCCTGCGACTCGAGGCACTTAACAACAACAACAAGTCTATATTTAGACCAGCAGTACCAAGCCAGATTAACAAGGAAAAATTCTTCAATTAGTGGAAGTCTAGGTTCAGTTCAACAGCACAAATACAAGCAGTCTCATCCAGTAAACTTTCTCTTAGTGCAGTTGTAAGTCAGTTTTTCCTTTAATCATCCAGTAAGCACAGCCTTTAACTATGGCCTTTCTCTCCAGAGTTCCTCTGGTTACACCTTGCCACAGTCTTCACAATCTCTATCCCACTGTCACTGCTATCTTTCAGAGTGTGGAAAGCACTCTTTTATACTGGCCCCACAGCTGCTGATGATTTGTAAGACCATGTGTCTGCAGTTAAGGTAGTTGGAGACCATGCCCCTCCAACAAGAGCTAATGCAATAGCTAGAAAAGACCATTTTCAAGGGTTCTGACATCCTACTGTCTTTGTCCTGAAGGGCACCTAGTAGATTCAAACTTCTGGAGATGTGCAGCCATTTGATTAGCAATCATAACATGCTACAGACTATGTCACCAGAGCTCCCTAAAGTCAGCTGTAGTGAGCAACATAAACAGTTATAGAGGAAACAGAGTAAAACAAGCAGCAGACTGAACATAAAAAGTCAAGATTCTCTTGAATGAAAACAAACTATGATATTTCTAAAAGAAGCCAAATTGATAGCATCCTAAATGAGCTTCTCTTCCTCTTGTAATTTTCTAATTCTCCTCTCTATCCTCTCTAATACACATTGGATCATTTAAGACGTTCCATCCTCTAGAGAGACAAGAAACATTTCCAATAACACATAGAGCAACACAGTTTCTCAGTCTTCTGGGAATATATACTGAAGCTAAACTCCACACAGTGCTCAAATTCTCCTTCCTAGAAGTGGTTCCGTCTTTGTCCTTATCACCATGACCCTTGTTGGGGGTGGTATGAATATTTGAAACTTGTGGATGTGGGTTCTTATCGTTGTACACTTCTTTAAGGAATTTAGGGTCCAAATTCCACACAATGCCGAAGTTCTCATTCCTCATTCCCATGTGTGTTGTTGGCATATGAATCTAGGTGTGTGTGAAAGTGGACATAGTATTCTCACAAGGGCACACATTTATCTTATTTGGAGGAATGATGGACCTAATTTCTTGAAAGCAGAGTATAATGGTATAAATCCCACATTCATAATTTAAAGTATCCATTCTCCCAACAAAGATCATGTTTAGGGGAGAAGAATAAAGACACTTTTAGACCTGATGCATTCTAACTCCTACAAAAAGCAACCAGGATTCCCTATTGAAAGATGATACTGGGAAGTTTAGGAGGAGATATCTGGAAGGAGGTGGAAATCGAGAAATCACATCATCAAACAGGTGCTCACCAACAGAACGGCTTTCTAAATTCCGATAGTGCCACTGTTGGCCTGAGGGTGGTGCTGTGAGTTCTCTTCCACTGTCTTCTAGAGAAGAAAGCTTCGCTTGTTTTTCTAATGGATTCTGACTAATGGAAACCCCAACTACATCAGCGCACAACTCTGCTCCATAATGTTTTCCAATACTGATTTATAAAGACCTTAGAAGAGTCCTCGAAAGGATCAAATCTAGGCTTGGTAAGAGTCTCTTTAATTCATCCCAGAATTTTTCCTCAAACTTCCCAGCAGAAAAGATTAATTAATTTATGTCCCAGGTAATCATCTTTTTCTGGATTTCATTCATTGGTAACCAAACTCTCACCTACAACACCAGGGAGTGAGGTCAAGCATAACATTTCCAGACTTCCTTTCCAATGCACACCACACGAAAAGATCCCACCCACTCCAGCCAAGTCTGTGGGTCTCAGCTTAGGCAGGTTCACCCCACACTAGCGTGTATCTGGCAAGTTAATCGAACTCCCGCCCTCGAGGTAGAAACGTTTGATGTTGGTGAGGTGCCAGCACTCTCTGTCGGCGTAGGGTGGCGAGAAGTCTTTCTTAAATTGCTCTGGGGCTGATGGAGTGCGTGCTTGAAACTCTGGGGGATCTGGTGGGGTGTGTAAACACATGGATGCGCGCGGAGCTCACCATCAGATTCCGCCCCGCACAGCGACTGGCCCAAGTCCCCTGGCAGCCAAGGTGTAAGGTGAGCACTACGCCACCCACGTGTCCCAGCCCCGGGCAAGCAGCCGCCTGTGATCCATGAAAAACAGGGGCCTTGGAATGATCCAGCTTGGCCAAGTTTAGGCCTTCCTCTCCTTTACGAGCCAAGTCCGTCTGGGTGCTGATCTATAAGGAGCAGCAGGCACCCCAAACTCTTTTAAGAAAGCCGCTCAGCGGAGATGTTCGAGTTCCCCGGCCGGAGTGCGCAGCCCCAGCAGGTGCAGCACCAGGCTCCACGCTCGGCCCACGCACGCGCCCCGGGGAAGCCGCGCGCCCCGCGCCCCCGCCGTACCCAGGCGCAGAGCAGAGACCAAGTACCTGATCCTCTCCTTCTCTGTCCTTTGGAGTTCCTCATTTCTTTCCAGCACGTGCAGGATCTTCCTGGCTTCTTCGTCATTTAGGAAACTGAAATCAAACCCGTGAGGAACTTTCGTCATTTTCTCTACGGCATGTGAGTTACACTTAAGCTCCTGGGCGCGTCCGGTTACGATGGCATTTTTCAAGATCCACAAAACTAGTTTCAAGAACCTGATCCCGTAGCTAATCATAAACCCGCCCCTTTCAAAATCTAAAACTATAAACCTGGGGAATGGCCCACACCTACAGGGCTCATCTTGACAACTACTTAATGACATGATTCTCCGAACCTGTCCAACCGAGACGCAAAATGCACGACTAAAGTAAGAGAGCGAGCCAATCCAGTGCCAAGGAGGCGGGCCTCCCGCGGACCCGCCCTTCCCCTCCCCCACCCATAGCTGACTCGTTCGGCAAACAAGCCAACGTACTTCTGCTCTTAATGAGGCTGAAGACTCCAAAGTACGTGTTTGTCTTGGCTATTCCTGTCCCCGTAGTGAATTTGGGCTTCACTGGTATGAGCGAAAAGGAAAGAGTTGTAGGCTTAATCTTCCCTTTAAATATTTAAGAGACCACAAGAAGTAAAATTGCGTATCAGAGGTTTTCAACTGGAGCATTATCCTATCAGAGATCAGAGGAAGCACTGAACTTAATACCAGAACGCTTGTGGGCAGACCCAGGAGCAGGGCAGGCGTTAGTCCTTGGAAATGAATGCTTTGCCAAGCTCCCCATGCCTGTCTCAGATCCTTTCTCCTCATACTGTCCCACAAAACCCAGTCTCGGACTTTTTTGAAGGGGATTTTAAGATGTAAGAACAAGTCAGCTCTGGGGCAAAAGGATGGTAGGCAGCACTTTGTAGTAAGTCGGGTATGAAAATGATAGTTAAGTATTTCAGCAAAAAAGCCTATGAAGGACAATATAAAGAACCCAATATGATTTGTAAATTTTCACTTAAAAAAGATACTTCATTAAAAATACTGTATAAGAAAAAGAAAAATAACTAGTGAAACAGATATGAGAATCCAAGGACAGGAGCAGAGGTAATCTTAGGGTCGCACAATTTGATGGGTAGAAGGAGAGTTGGGTAAAGGAAATGGGAAATAACCGGTGTAAAAAACAATAAATACAAACTTTGTAAAGCAGTATAAAGTAAAAATTTTACTTAAAAATTTTATAAATGCATAAAAATAAACATTAAATAAGTTGAAATAGAGAAATAATACTTACTACTTTTCACATATTACTACTCTAAAGAAAATGTGATTCTGTGGAAACATTGAAAAAGCTTTTCCTCGAATATCAATCATTCCCAGATGTAGCTAATCATAAAATTGGATAAAATGTAACACGTTTATGTATATATTGTACTTGGTTATTCATATTGGCAGATTCATTTGTTTGAATCTACAACCATGGTAGGAGCAGTCATGAAATCAGATGATTGGCAAGATGCCACAAAAGAATGCCTTAAAATGTTAAAAAGCAAAGATGTCCTTTCACAGACTAAGGTTCACCTGATCCAAGCCAAGGTATTTTTAGTCACCTCATGGGCAAGTGAAAGCTAGATAAGGAATAAAGAAGACAAGAGAACTGATGTTTTTAAGTTATGAATATAAGAATATCGAACATACTGTGGTCAGACAGGGAAAAAAAATAGATTCGTCTTGGAATAAATGCAACCAAAATGCACCTTAGAACTGAGGATGGTAGAATTTGATCTCATGTGCCTTGGTCAAGTTATTAGGAGATACCAATCCATAGAAAAGGATATCACGCTTGGAAAAGTAGAGATTTGGTGAAAAAGAAGACCTTCAACAAGATTGACACAGGGCTTATAACACTGGGCTCAGTACTGAATATCCCATGAACTGTCAAAAGAACAAACAGTTATGTCTTGGAGAGGTGTAGCCAGAGTGCTCCTTGGAGGCAAGCCTTCATCTCACTTACTCTGGGCAAGTTACTAGCAGAAACTATTCCTTGGAGAAGGGACGTCATGTTTGGAAAGATGGAGGGTTGGTGAAAGAGAGGAAGACCCTCCATCAAATGGATTGACAGAGTAACTGCAGCAATGGGTTCAGTGTGTCAGGGATGTTGAGGATGGGACAGGATATGTCAGGGATCAGATCTGTTGTTCAAAGGGTCTCTGTGAATTGTTATCTACTAGCTGGCACCTAACAATAATAAACATTTAAACAATTGTGTGATGACTCAAGAATGAGTAGTGTTTCATTCTATTATGTATAGAGTTGGTACAAATTTAAACCAACTTGACATTACCTAACAACATATGTTGTTGTTATGTGCCATCGAGTCACTTGCGACTCATAGTGACTCTATGTACAACAGCCCTAAACCATGCTCTATCCCTTGCCAATGTTATTGTCTTCAACACGCCTATTCCCATTACCCCAATGATTGAATCAATCCATCTCATCGAGGATCTTCCTCTCCTGCGCTGTATCTCCACTCTCCCAAGCATGGTGTCCCTCTCTAAAGACTGGTCCCACCTTGTACCATGTCCAAAATATGTCAGAATGAAGCTTCAGAATTTTGCCTCCAAGGAGCAGCCTGATTTAACCCTCTCCAGGATGAACTTGTTTGTTCTTCTAGCAGTCTATGATATATGTGTGTGTGTATATATATATATATGTATATATATATATTTATGTAGGATTAATTTATAGAGAAATCATCAAATCTTTTTCTGGAAAACATATTACTTCTCTTAGTTTCACTTCTCACACAAGTTTGATCGATTTTTCTACATCATTACCCTAACTTGATCACTAATATTTACTAGCATTTAAAATGTATTCCACTTGTATTCTCTCTCCTTATGGCAAATAAAAACCATAGTGATTTTGTTTCTGTAACAACATTATATAAAGAATGGTTATTTGTATCTTGGCCTCTGGGCCTTCTAGACATCTTGATCATCATTATTTCAGACATGTCCAGGCAGCTGGCTGTTCAGCATTCCGTGGGTGCATGTTTGTTATTTGTATAATGCAGGAAATCGTTCTGTTCAACAACCTTGTACACAGAGAACAGCTTTATAAATGTTCAGTGGGTCAATAACAGTGGTTTAGAAGTATGTAGTGCATGTGGTATCCAGTATTTCTACATATTAATGTGTTAATTGATTAACTGTGAAGCCTCTATAAGACTTGTCATTGAAGGCACTATTGGCTTTTTACCATATATCATTAACTTGCCTTCTGTAACATACACTGGTGCCTGCTGCACAACTCGGGTGCTCCTTGGAGACAAGGCTGGTGAATCTTTGTCTCACATATTTTGGGCATGTAATGAATGGCTATTCCCTGGGAAGGAACATCATGCTTGAGAGGTAGAGAGCCAATGTAGGAGAGGAAAACCCTCAACAAGATAGGTTGACACAGTGATGTAACAGTGGACTCAAGCATATCGGAGATGAAGAGGATGGCACAGGGCAGGGTAGGGTTCAGATCAGTTGTTCATAGGGTTAAGCTATGATTTAGAGTTGACTCGATGTCATAGAACAAGAGCAGCAAAAACACATGTATGAAGACATTTTACACTATAAACAAGATGATCTTCATAAAATTTATAAGCCAGCAAGGAATATCCACATTTAGAAAAACGACTGAATGACAAAGAAGAGGAGAAGCCTTGGTGGCACAGTGTATTATAAACAGAATAACCAGAGGTTGGAGCCACCAGCTGCTCTGCAGGGCACAAGTGGACAGTCTCTTCCTGTAAAGATTGACAGCCTTGGATGCCTTCTGGAGAGTCATCATGATTTGGAAGAGACACAATGGCAATGGGCTTGGTCTGGGCTAACAAGAATATGAAAGGTGTGTAAAGAAAATGCTAAGAGAGCACACAGAAAAAGTAGTTCAGTGGAGGAAATCAGAGGAGGGGAAACAGTATTTATCTGCAGCTTGAAAGGTCAGATTTCAACAGGAAGAAATAGGAGAGCATGGGGGAGGAGGTATGTGTGTCTAGGCTAGGCGGTGGGAACAATGTGCTGAACAGCAGAAGTACATTCTAGGAATGTCCTCATACTCCCTCAACGCCTCTGATCACAAATGCAGAATCTAGAGAATACAGAGAAATACTGAGAGGTCAGTGAGTAATTTGCAGGAGTGTTGAGCATGCATTCCCAGTAGGGACAATAGTGTTTCTAAAGGGCAATGACTGGATCTTGGGAGTGAAAAAAACCCCAGCCTCTTTTTTCTAACATATGAAAATATCAAATATTTTCTAACATATGACTCCTTAATTTTGCACAGTATCCAAAGTTGTGATACAATAAATTTCTTTTTTTTAACTTTTAAAAAAGGATTTATTGTAATCATTTCAAAATTTCCCAAGTAAATTCTTATAGATTTCTATTCTTATATACTTCATTTTTATAACAAAATGTAAAGTGAAAATGAAGTTAATGATTTATGTCAGTGATTGGCTTCTTTAAGAGATACATACTTAAAATCTACTACATGGTAAGACTTCTATGTTAGATATATATATATATTTCAATATAAATATCAACAAAGATTATCAACTGATAATAGCATCAAGATAGAGACTGGGATTGTTAATAATTCTGTGTTACTCTGATTTATAATCAACATTCATAGTACTATCACTCAGTAAATCAAAAGACAAATTACTTTGGAAAAGTCTGCTGTTAACGAACAATTATTTCAGTCAGAGACTAAGATGTGCCTGATAAAGGGCATTATCTTCACAATTACTTGCTATACATCAGAGAGCTGAACAATGATTAAGGATCAGAAGAAGAAACAATGCTTATGCGTTCTGATGCTGGGGAAGAATATTGAATATACCGCGGACTACCAAGAAAACAAACAGGTCTGTCCTGGACAAAGTGACACCAGGTTGCTCCTTGGAGGCAAGGATTACAAAACTTTGTCCCACATACTTTGGGCATGTTGCCAGGAGGGAACAGTCCTTGGGGAAGGACATCATGCTTAGAAGAGTGTGTAGTGTGAGTGCAAGAGAGGAAGACCCTGGATGAGATGGATTGACACAGTGACTGTAGTGAGGGAGGCATGATGTTGGAGACAGTGAGATTGGCTCAAGGTAAGGCAGGATTCAGAGTTATCATCAGCGGGGTCACTATGAATTGTAATCAACTCAATAGCACATAACAACTATACACACTCATTCATATATATGCACATACATAAATATATATGTTGTTGTGGTGATACAAAAGTTTGTGTACAGCATAGCTATACACATGGTACATTATAAGATACACAATTTTTCTAAGATGTTAAAATGTCATTGTTGTTATTGTTGTTGTTAAGTGCCCTCGAGTCGCAGTTGATTCATAGTGACCCTATGAAGGAGAGTCCTCAACGCTTGGGTGCCTTTCATCCTCTCTCCAGGTTCATAGGGTTTCCGGAAGCAAGCTATTACGGAAGTGGATGCCACTCCTCCTTCCAAAAAATTTCATTAGGAAGACAATTAAGAAAAAGCAAATATCTTAAGTTTCCTCAAGGTGACCAGTCATAATAAAGAGGTTGAGGAACTCTGGGCTAGAGCACAGGTATATGGAGAATAATTACCTGGGGCCTGACTGTGAATGCCAAGTGAGGAAGTCTGAACTTTAACTTGGAAACAGTGAAGAGCCAGTGGAGGATTTGAAGATGGCAGTGATATCTCTGAGATTGAATTTTTGGATTATTCCTCGGGTAGCAGGAGGTGAGGATGATGCTATGGATTGTCTTATGTCTTGCAAAAAAACCATAAAGTGATGTTCTAACCTCAGAAACCTATGACCTCTTTTGGAAATGAGGTCTGTAGATATAACCAGATAAGTTATGATGGGGTCATACTGGAATAGATCTCATCATATGTGACTCATGCCCTTATGGAAAGAGGAAAAAGGACAAAGGCCCAGGTAGAATGAAGGCAAAAATTAGAGTGATGAATATTTATAATCTAAGGGACACCAGGGATTGTCAGGAACCAACAGTAGGTAGGAAAAAGCAAAAAATAATTTTCTGGAGCCTTCAGAGAAAGCAGGACTCTGTGTGGACTCAAATTGCGGTACAATACATTTCTGTGTGTGGTTACTTTGTTATGGCAATCCTAAGAAACTAATACCAAATAAATCAAACCCAAACTCACTGCTGTCAAGTCAATTCATGCTGTCAACTCACTGCTGTCAAGTCAATTCATGCTGTCAACTCATGGTTTTATAAGGGCGCTCTGGTGGTCTACTGCTAAGGGCTGCACTGCGAAGGCAGGCAGTCTGAACCCACCAGCTGCCCTGTCGCAAAAAGAGATGTAATTAATTCCCTGTGTAATTAATTCACAGCCTCTGAAAACCTGTTGGAGGGGCAGCAATGAGTTGGTTCTGACTTGATGAACACAATAACAACAACTGGCTTTATGAGGTAAATCTTTATGGAAGGAAATGGCCCCTTGTTTTCCCATGTAGCAGCCCAACAACACCTTACAAACTGCTGCTACCAAGACTTCTTTAAAAAATTAAAATGGTAACAGGAACACCATGGGGAAGACTGATGAAAGAAGAAATGGGGAGACAAATGACCTGAACTAAGAGAGTGGAAAGAGGAATAGAGGAGAAGGGTGGGGTCCAAAGATACTGAGTGGATTTGATGACTTATTATGTATGAGAGTTAAGAAAGAAGAAGTCCAAAAGATGTTGTGAAATTTTAAGAGGCTTGTCTGAAAGGAGAATGATTTATATGATGCTAGGAAGAAAAGGCTCGTGAAGAGATCATGAATTCATTTTAGATACATGGAGTAGGAGTGGCCTATAATTAATCCAAATGGAAATGCTCACCAACAGTGGGAAATGTGGTATTAGAGTTCCTGAAAGAGGATAGGGAAGATTTGGAAGCGATTTGCTTGAAAGTTATTGTTGTTAGTACCATGAGAGTTTAGAAAAGGATGTTATGGGTTTAACTATATCCCTTAAGAAGGTATTCTACAGTCCCAATCCCTGGTTCTTGTGACCATAGCCTGAGTTGGAGATATTATCAGCAAACATATAAAATCAAAACGAAATCTCTTTGCCTAATAAAAAGCCCACTCTAAATCCTCTGCCTTTGAATTGATTCTGACTGCTAATAACCCTTCATTGGGTTTCTGAAACTGTGAATTTTAAGGGGAGGAAATTGCGCATCTTTCTTTTGCAGGGTTGTGGTGGATTTGCGCTGACAAAATAGGGCAACATACTCAGGCTTGGAAAAATGGAAAGTCAGTGAAAAATACTGACCAACAATCTTTACTGGGTGGTGCTTTCTGTGGAATTAACATATACAAGTTACCTGAGTGTAAGGTGTTGGTAACATGCCTTTATTAGTTATCAAGAATTGCGATTCCAAGGGGAAGTTTATACAATTGCTAAA
This sequence comes from Elephantulus edwardii, assembly GCF_000299155.1. Taxonomy (NCBI): domain Eukaryota; kingdom Metazoa; phylum Chordata; class Mammalia; order Macroscelidea; family Macroscelididae; genus Elephantulus; species Elephantulus edwardii. The sequence goes on from NW_006399995.1 coordinate 1,239,988, forward strand.
TTTCAGTTTTTAGTCTCTGTGCAGTTCATAGCTTGGTAACTATAGGTCAAAGATTTTTGGATTCTTGCTGAGACAGTCTTGAATGTACCATTATAGAATGAGGATTTAGTGAAAAAAAAAACACTTAAATGTTCTAAACATTAGGGACTTTTTAATCTCTACAATGAGCATGATAACAGAAGTAATGTAATAAAATCATTGTGGAAATTTGATTAAATGTACGTAAAGCATATAAAGTAGTTGCTCAGAAAATTATAGTAACTAATACTATTTATAATTGAATCAATTACAGTGGATTATTTGCAATATTATTTGCACATTAAATAATTTTTCATTTTTTCAAACTTTATGTTTTTTAAAAAATAGTATTTTATTTTCATATGAAGATTCATATAACTATTGAGGTTCCAATTTCTATACAGACTCTTCAAGGGTATGATTACATTCTTCACAAATGGGTAAGCATACTTATTACTAAGAAAAAAAAATTTAAGAAAAAGCGACATACTTATTACTTCAATTCTGATCTGTTTCCATTACTCTAATTTCCTTGTCCCTTTACAGTTTCATCTTTGTTTTATTGACTGTTTATTTTCACGTATAGTTGATATTTTAAAAGGAGCTTAGAACTCACAAGAAGGAAAATTTTCTCTGAAGAAAAATCTTGACTTTAGGATTGGATATGCAAATGATAGAACTTTGCAGGAAGTGAGGAAGACTTGAAGTATTTACTAAAAAGATCCAAGTAGACAACCTGCAACATAGATTACATTTCAACATCAAAAAACCAAAAATCCTCACAATTGGCACTATAGACTTCATTATTCCAGACAGAAATGAGATTGGAATTGTCAATTATTTAATTTGACTTGAAACCACAAGTGACGCCTATGGTATCAGCAGAAAAGAAAACAAAAGAAATGTTGA
>NW_006399995.1:1242365-1250647 GCF_000299155.1 Elephantulus edwardii
AACAAGATAAAGGTAAATAATCCAATAGAAAAATGGGCACAGGATATGAACAGGCACTTCACCGAAGACGACATTCAGATGGCTAACAAACAGATGAAGGACTTTTTAAAGTGCTAAAGAGCAAGGATACCAATTTACAGACTAAGATGTGCCTGTCTCAAGCCATGGCGTTTTCAATTTGTATGCATGTGAAAGTTGGATGATGAATAAGGAAGACCAAGAAAGAATCAATGCCTTTGAACTATGTTGGTGAAGAGTATGGAATATTCCAAGGATGACCAAAAGAGCAAGCAAATCTGTTGTGGAGCAAGGGCAGTTAGGGTGTTCCTTAGATGCAAGGATGGTGAAACTTGGTCTTACATACTTGGGCATGTTGTTGGAAAAATAGAGAGTCAGCAAAAGAGAGGAAGATCCTCAACAAAATGGATTGACACAGTGATTGCAGTAATGAACTTGAGCATGGAGAGATTGTGAGGATGGTACAGGATATAGAAAGGTTTGGATCTATTGTTCATAAGGTCCCTATGAGTTGGTGTTAGGTGCATAGGGTCAACTACAACTCAAGCAGTAATGTTTTTTCCCCCTCAGGCCAATGTGTCATTTACTTAAAAAGTGAACTCAGGAGCCAGTTTCAGTTCAATGTTTAAACTATCTCAGGGAGTCTTGGTGAGTCCTCCAATTTTAATTGGTCCAGTGAGTTTGGATTTTTAAAAGAATTTGAGATTCTGTTCCACATTGTTTTCTCCCCATTCTCCCAGGAAGCAGTCAATATTTTAAAAGGTAGCTAGCATTATCTTTGACTAAAAAGAAAGCAGTATTCATTGTTGCCGTTTTAGTTCTCAAGTTCAATGAGTTTACAAGTGCCAACCCTTTCAAGTCTAGGCCCTGGAGAAGAAAACCAGGGGAAGACTTGGATCTGTAGAGCCGATGCCATTGATGATAGGAAGGTGGCAAGGACAAGATGACCATGTGCTAGTAGTAAGGAGTTGCACTGTTAACCCAAAAGCACTCAGTTCTAACCCACCAGCTTCTCCACAAGAGAAAGATAAACAATATCCTCCCATGTGATTAACTGCCTCTGAGAACTTGTTGGAGGGTCAGCTGTGAGTTGGTTCTAACTCCTTGGTACACCACAACAGTAAAAAAAACATAGATGAAGGACTTGTATATTCTGTTTTCCAACAGAATAATTTACTCTTCACCTACTCTGAGAAGCATTAAGCACTGATCAGAGAAGCTGGGTAGTTATTCCAGTCTCATTGATGTATCCTCATACAAAAGTGGAGGGCAAAGATTGTTGTTTCCCCTAATAATTTCTATTCCATAAAAATTTAATAATTTTTATTGTATAAAAATGTAAAAGCTCAGAAGATAGCAAGTAAAATAATTTTAACACTCTTTGTTACTGTTTGATGTTTTTATTTATGCTCTGATACATCTCCATTTTCCATGTAGGTATATATGTATGCAAACATGTATATATAAACGTGTGTATAGACACACACACATATATAGATGCATATACATTTCAGCGCAAATGATAATACACTAAATAGCCTTCCATAATGTTCCTGTAAATGGTGACAATGAATTGCCTAGATTAGTGCAGTATCATAGACTCTTGAGTAATAGAAATATTATGCAAGATTAATAAGACTCTTAGAGTGTCTTAAAAGCCCTAATGTGATGGCTGTAATAAGTGTGTAATTCCGAAACCCAATGCAGTATATTAGGCAAGAAGATTAGCGCCTTCTTGCCTTTCATATCAGAATTCAATGTATCTGCGGTCTAGATCAGCTAAAATGAAGGAATGAAGCTCACCATACTTACTATCCATGCTCATTCTACACAGAATTCTTCCACATCCTACATCCTCATTGAATGAGACTTTTGGTGTTCCCATTCCAATGTTTGGAATTTGTCTCTCCATGTCTTTTCTAATGTAGATGACTGGCTATGTGGAGGGGTGGGACTACTCAAGTGAGTCTGTTGGCCTGTCTATTAAGGGATTGGCTGTCTACCATCCCATAAGAGGATTAGCTGAGCTGGTTTAAGCAATCTATAAGAGGATTGGCTAGTCTCACCAATAAATTGAACAACTCTAGTTGCAGAGATAAGGAATTCTTCCTACACCAGAAAAATTCTTTGCCTAGCCAGAATAGAGAGATATTCTCCAACCCATTTGGAATGGCAGCAGCAGCAGTTACAGCTAAACTGGAGAAATGGGTGTGAGATGAGACTTTGGGGTTGGGGAAGCCAATGTTGGCAGGACTGAGACCGTTGTTGGACAATTGGGCCCACGAGGCTTGAGGCTGAGGTGCTGTGTTTACATTTTGGGAGCTGTCTTGATTGGATTTTGTTATTTATCTGAATTATAACCTTTTAACTCCATCATTGTGGATCTATGTGTTCTGTGAGCAATCACATTTTGGAGCCAGCCGAGCAGTAAGATTGATGTTGAGATGAGTAGAAGAAGGCATAGGAGCATGGGGGAACTTGTCTGCCCTCATGGGAATTGGTTTTGTGTTATTGATGTTGCAGGCAAGAAGAGTTTCCACTTGTGAGTTAGTAAAGGTCAAGTATGGGGCTCCCCACGTGGCCCTCGCTTTTCCCACACTGGCAGGATGAAAGGGGAGATAGTGGACTCTATGACTTGTAATCTTTGAGAAGAGAGGTGCCTGAACAGCACCTGAAGATCTTGTTCAAAAACTCAGGAATAAGTGTAGAACGTAAATGTCACCTATTGCTTTCCTATGAGTCCCTGGGTGATTCAAATAGTTAACGTGCACACCTGTGACATGAGAGGATGGCAGTTCTAGTCCACCCAAAGGCACCTGTAAGAAAGGTCTGGTAATTTGGTTCTGAGAAATCAGCCATTGAAAGCCCTAGAGAGCACATTTCTACTCTGGTACATGTGGGGTCGTCATGAGTCAGAATTATCTTCAAGGCAACTGTTTTTTTGCTTTGTTTTTTATTTTTATCTAGATAAAAACACCTGAAGAAAGATCAGCAAATAGACATAAGGAAAAAAACCCACATTACAAGGACCAGTTCTATTCTGACCCATTCATAGTCTGTTATGAACGTCTAATAAACCTCACCTACTTTTGCTTGAAAAAGCAACAACAATAAAAACCTCACATTACAATTTCCCTGTGAATATAGACATAGAAAGAAACCAACCCTGAGATGAGTCAGTTCCAACTCAATGGTACATAACAACAACAACAACAACAGCAGCAACAACAACAGCAGCAACAACAACAACAAGTCTGTGCATAGTGTATTGATTCATTCAATAAATATTTATGGAATGCGTACTATGCTCTGGGAAATGTTCTAGACATTGTATGTATATACAATGATGATCAACATACGTAAGTTCTTGCCCTCAAGAACGTTACATTCTAATAGATACAAAAGTAATAAATAGATTACATACATTTAGAGTATGATGAGTGCTATAGGTCATATCACAGAAAGCAATGAGTGAGAGGAATGAAGGGGTGGCCTGCCTGCAGTGTGATCAGAGGAGATTCTGAACAGGTGCTTTTGAGTTAAACATGTAGGATAAGCTATGAAGCACAAACTCATTGTTGGAATTGGAACCAACTCATAACTGACCTTTTCCTGGCTTTTCAGAGGCTATAAATCAGACAGAAGGAGATTGTCCATCATTTTCCCATGAAATCCCATGTATGGATTCTCACCAATGGAGAAGAATTGCCTTTGAGTTAACAGCACAACGTTCTCCAGATTACACCACCAGAGCTCATTAGGATAAGCTTATAAGTGAAGCATTGGTAAAATGACCCCAGTGCAGCTTGTTTGAGTAAATTGTGGGTACAAATGGAGTTAAGTGTCACAAAATCTTCTGAACCTATGCTATCTTCATGCAACAAGAATCATTGTGTTTCCTGTCAAGATAATGTTGCTCAGGGTTAAAAAAAAAATCTTAAAAATATTTCTCAGGTTACAAAAATCTTAGAAGTATTCATTACTTGCTGGAACAATGATGAACTTGACATAAAAAACTCGAGCAAAGACTTAAAATGCATTAAGATACAGGATCAAAGATTTGTTGATTTAACTAACTCACCTCATTATTTTGGGTTTCATAGCTTAGAGTTATAGATCCAATATACAATTTTGATTTTTCATTAAGCATTGTGTTCATTAATATGGCAAAAATGTAAACAAGATGGCATTAACATATAAAATTTGTATGTTGTTGTTTAAAGAAACAATTCTACAATAAAGAAAAAATATAATATGGCACAGTGGTTAAAGGCTTCAGTATTTGTTCAACCTGCTGCTAGAAACATGGAAGTACCAAGACCAAAACAAGATCTCTAGACTCATGAAGTTTGCACTCCCTAGGAAAGGTACAGATTATATATAAGTAACTAGATGAAAGACTTAAAAACAGATACATTCTAAGAAGAAAAGTGGAGGATGTCAAAGTGTACTCTTGGGGAATAATTGACTTGCTTTACATGGGGTTTTCTGGAAAAACACACATTATTGGCACCTGAAGGCTAGTATGATACAGCAGGGAGAAGGTCTTCCAAGCCGAGGCAAGTGTGCATCCTCTGAGGTCAGAGAGAGAATGGTATGCTCTGGGCTGATGTTGCTGGATCATGGTAAACATGGGAAGAGTGGTGTAAAAGGAGGTTGGAGAACTAAGCATGGGCCAGATAACATAAGCATGTTAGGCCAAGGCAAGAGAGATTAAATTGTATCCTAAGGAGTATACAGAGTCACTGTACCAAAAGGTATTGGTGAACACAGAAGAATTTTATGAAACAACGTATGAGCAAGAGCTTATGGTGATGAAGGAAGAATTCCAAGCTGCTCTGAAAGAATTGGCAAAAAACAAGGTCCCATGAATTGATGCCATACCAATTGACATATTTCAACAAATAGATGCTGCCCTGGATGCGCTCACTAAGTTGTGCCAAGCGATCTGGAGAACAGCCACCGGGCCAACTGCCTGGAAGAGATCGATATTTTTTGCCATTTCAAAGAAAGGTGATCCAAGAGAAGGCAGAAATTATAGAACAGTATCATTGATATCACATGCAAGCAAGATTCTGCTGAAAATCATCCAAAAACAACTGGAGCAGCATGTCAACAGAGAAATGCCAGATGTGCAGGCTAGGTTTAGAAGAGGTCATAGTACTTGGGATATCATAGTTAATGTTAGATGGATTGTGGCTGAAAGCAGGGAGTACCAGAGGAGTGTCTATTCTGTTTCATTGACTATGCAAAGGCATTTGACTGTGTGTATCACAACAAACTGTGGCTGACTCAGAAGAATGGGAATCCCAGAACATTTGATTGTTCTTAGGTGAAACCTATACTTGAACCAGGAGGCAGTTGTCAAAACAGAGCAAGGAGACACTGCATGCTTCAAAATCTGGAAGTGTGTATGCCAGGGATGTATTCTGTCTCCATAGCTTTTCAATCTTTATGCAGATCATCTGGAAAGCTGGGAATGTGGCATCAGGATGGGAGGAAGATTCATCAACAACCTGTGTTATGCAGGTGACACAACCTTGCTTACTGAAACTGAGAAGGACATGAAGTGCTTGTTGTAGAAGATCAAGGACTGCAGCCTTCAATATGATTTTAAGCTCAACGTCAAGAAATAAAAGATTCTTGATATAAGAGAGGCGCTGCTGAGCGCGTGCGCAGAGAAGACCTGAAGGCCTGGGCTCGCCACTGCCTGACTTGAGCGGTTGGAAAAAAGATGCAGGACCCCAATGCAGATACCGAGTGGAATGACATCTTACGCAAAAAAGGCATCTCGCCCCCAAAGGAAAATTCAAAAGAATTGGAACAGGAAGAGGAGGAGCAGCGAGTCCTTCAGCAGTCAATTGTGAAAACGTATGAAGAGATGGCTTTGGAAGAGCTGGAGGAAAATGAAGATGAATTTAATGAGGAGGATGAACGTGCTATGGAAATGTACAAGCAGCAGAGACTGGCAGAATGGAAAGCAACTAAACTCAAGAATAAATTTGGAGAAGTTTTGGAAATCTCAGGAAAAGATTATGTTCAAGAAGTTACCCAAGCTGGCAAGGGCTTGTGGGTAATCTTGCACCTTTACAAGCAAGAGATTCCCCTCTGTGCTCTGATCAATCGGCACTTCACTGAACTTGCAAGGAAATTTCCTGATGTTAAATTCATCAAAGTTATTTCAACAACCTGCATACCCAATTGCCCTGACAGGAATCTGCCCACAGTGTTTGTTTATCTTGAAGGTGATATCAAGGCTCAATTTATTGGTCCTCTAGTATTTGGTGGCATGAACTTGACGAGAGATGAGTTGGAGTGGAAATTGAGTCTGGAGCAATCAAGACAGATCTGGAAGAAAGCCCCAGGAAACCTGTAGGTGACATGTTGCTGTCAACAGTACGAAGTTTGATCCCCGCAAGAGGGGACAGTGATTCTGAGGACGACTGAGGCTCTGATGGTGATAACTTGTTGTCACTAATCTTGTGGAGTTTTTAAAAAGGAAAGGCAGAACTAAATCCTTTTGTTTTTAGCCTTTTATATAAATTATGTTTAAAATCTTGTACATTTTAGACATAATCATTACTGGGAACCTTTTAAAGTTTTTTTGAACTCTTTTTATATTAAAAACATTTCCTTTTTAAAAAAAGGGGAAAATGAAAACCAGCTACTAGTGTGGTAAATGTCTATTATCCTCACTTAAGTTTTTAAGTAAGCCATAAAAAGATCTGTTCATCACCTATTGGTGTATATGTTTTATTAAAGGGAATATGGAATATTTTAAAATATTAATAAATCATACCAAAAAATTATTAATTAAACTTTCTAATTATAAAAAAAAGAAATAAAATATTCTCATCACTGGGCCCACTGACAGCATCCTGATGGATGGTGAGGAGATTGAGATTGTTAACAGCTTTAGTTTGTTGGCTGTACAATCAGCACTCTTGGTACCAGCAGCCAGGAAATCAAGAGATAAATTGCACTGGGAAAGGAGGCCATCAGGGACCACTCCAGAGTACTGAAGAGCAACAATATCAGACTGGAGACTAAGGTACACCTGATCCAGGTCTTTGCAATTGCTTGCTATGCATCAGAGAGCTGGACAATGACTAGGGATGAAAGAGAATTGCTGCTCTTGAGCTGTAGAGCTGGAGAAGAGTTTTGAATATACCACTGATTGCTAGGAGAACAAACAAGTTCGGCCTAAAGGGGGTGAAAAAGGCCTTATCTTTGGAGGCAAGAATACTGAAGCTTCGTCCGACATACCTTGGGCATGTTGCAAGGAAGGACCAGACCTTGGAGAGGGACATCATACTTGGAAAGTGAGGGACGGAGAAAGAGACCATCATCGAGATAGACTGATTCAGTGACTGAGGTAATGAGAGTAGGTGTGTCAGAGAAAATAAAGTTGGCACAGGATAGAACAGGTTTCAGGGCTGTTGTACATAGGGTGGTTGAGTCACAAGTGACTTGATAGCACATAACAACAAGAAGGATAAAGGCTTCAAGTCAGAAGTTCTGCATTCAAATTGTGGCTATTTACTAGCTCTGTGACACTGGACAGCTATTTCACCTCTTGAAATGAAATGAAGGTATTAATAGCACTCATCTAATAAGGTTGCTCTGGTGGCCTAGCGGCAAACAGTTGTGCTGCAATCCCGAAGGCATGCAGTTCAAGGCCACCAGCTGCTCCACGGGAGAAGGATGAGCAACATCCTGCTGTGTGACTAACTGCCTCTGAAAACCCACCAGAGGGTCAGCTACGGATCAATTCTGACTCTATGGTGCACAAAAACAACAACAGGAAGATTGCTAAGTAAGAACTTTCCAAATAACAAGCCCAAAGTCATGTAGACATTTGTGACTCACAGTGACCCTTCGTTAAGTTTCTGAGGCTGTAAATAATAATGAGAGGAGATTGTCCCCCTTTCTTCCGTGGAGAAGCTTTGGATTTGAACTGATGACTTTTCAGTTGTTGTTGTTCTTGTTATGTGCCGTCGAGTCGCTTGCGACTCATAGCGACCTTATGTAAAACAGCCCTAAACTCTATTCTGTCCTGTGCCAATCGCACCGTCACCGACACACCCATCCCGATTACCCCAACCACTGAATCAATCCACCCACCTCATAGGGGGCCTTCCCCTTCTGTGCTGTCCCTCCACCCTACCAAGCATGATGTCCCTCTCCAAGGACCTGTACCTCCTTGCAACATGTCCAAAGTATGTCAGACGGAGCCTTAGAATCCTTGCCTCCAAGGAGCAGCC
>NW_006399995.1:1253169-1287271 GCF_000299155.1 Elephantulus edwardii
TGTAATATTTTACTTTGTCATCTCATGCTGCCTTTTGAAATTTAGTGGTCTGATATATTACAAACTATGCCACAAGGGTTCATTGTGAAGAGTTCGACACATAGTTCTCATGAAATAATGCACAAATGACAGATACAGAAAGTTATGTAAACAGGGAGAATGTGAGGAGAAATCCAGTTAGGCTGGCTGGTTGGCTCCTGCGCACATTTCTCTTGCTCCGGGGCAAGAAAGGACATTCAGGTGATTTTTTCTTTTCTCCCTGCCTCTAATCCAGAGGAATTATTGCTTTGGGGAGAATGTGCCTCAAATCATTTGTCATCTAAGGACTAATCCTTATTTTTTAACTGAAAATATAGCATGATGCCATCAAAGAAATTTTTGACAAAAGAACTACTTATTTGTAACTTAACAACTTTAACTCAAGTTCTATTTCTGTACTTGAATTTTAGTCTTTAATTTTTTGTCTGTATGTATGTGTTTGTAAATGTATTTTATAATCATTACATGTACATATATATATGCAGTATGCATACACATACACATAACTCAGTTATAATCTCAATACGTAATTTGCTAATGGCTTTTATTTTTGTTGATGAAGAATTCCTATAGAGATTTCACAATCTTACTGGGTAAAAATATATTTGAGGAAAAAAAGACTGTTTGAGAACAGTGTTTTACAGACATAAGAGTATCGATGCCTTTTATATTATTTTAGTAACTAGTGCTAACATTGTACAGCATCCACTCTTTGAAAAATCTTCCTGATAGCAATTTTGTCTACTTCCATTATGATTGTTTTCCTTTTAGAAGAGAGTGTGCTTTCACTAACTACCTTGTGTATTTATTGAGTGATATCTGGAAAAGAAATCTTCTGTTGCTGAGGAATCTTCTCATTCATCTGTAAAGAAAACAATGAGCACATCCACAGTGCCACTGGGATCGAGATCTTAATAACTGTTGTCAACCTGAGGGAATGATTGCCATCTTCACTTTCAGGAGAAGATTTTTTTTTTAAACCCTTAGTAACTCAATTCTTGAGAATCAAAGTTTTAATTTTCCTTGCATTGGTGATGCTAATTCGTTGAACTTGATCTTGCTCTTTGAGTCTAGGGGCTTTTCGTCTGAGTAAAAGGAATTATACACAATCGGTGTACTACTCCTTTTATCTAAGTTGGGGAAGCGGGACAGAAAGAGTAAAAGAAAATTGTGATATAGAAGACTGAACTCATCCTCTTCCAAGGTTTTTCTTTTTTAATTTTTTTTTTACAATTTAGGATTTATGTGTATATTTATTTATGCTTTATCTTTTTGTATTTTATTTTTATGCTTTTATTTATGCTTTATCTTTTTGTATTTTATTTTTATGCTTTTATTTATGCTTTATCTTTTTGTATTTTTTTAAATAAAATTTTAATTGTGGCTTTAACAAACCTTTACAGAGAAGTTAGATTTTACCCCCTTACCTTCCTTTTCCCTTCCCCCAGTTTATTTTTTTTTCTTTTAATATGCCTTAATTGTTGCACAATTACCCCTTACCCCCGCCCCTTGCAATGGTATATTTCCAATTCTAGGCTGTTAATCATACCTTTAATGACTAATCATATATTCATTTTAGACAATTCTTTCTTTCATATGTTCCAATGCAATGGTCATTATCTATCCAAAGTTGCAGATAGGTTGAGTTTTCAGTCATTCGTTGTTTCACATTTTCCTCCTTCTCCTTCCCTTTTCTGTCCCCCAGTCTCCTTTGCAGTGCACCTCTTGTTCCAGATTGTGGTCATACATATAATGTTTAATCAGACGTTCCTTTCAGACAGTTTCTTCCCCTCATTTGTTCCAAAGCAGTGTTCAGGCAAAGAAGTGTCCGCTCATAATGAAAAGTAGTTGATTTTAGTGCCATCGAGTCGTAGATGACTCATAGTGACCCTAGGAATGAAAGTCTTCAACACAAAAAACTTTCATCTTTTCTCAAAGTTCATCGAGTTTCTGGAGGCAAGCTATTTTGGAAGTGGAGTGAGAAGAGCAAGACTGAAATTTGTATTTTTCTTTCCCCATTCACAGCCTTAACACTGGATTCACAACCCTCTTTGCCACCTCTAATTAACTGAATTGATGGAATCTTATGACCCACAGGTGTGGAGATTCATGACAACCTTGTAGGATAGACTAGGACTGCCACACAGAGTTTTAAAAGCTGTAAATCGTTATGGAAGCTGTCACCTAGATCTTTCTCATGTAAAGTAACTGTTGGGTCCAGACCACCCACCTGCTTGCATCAAGTCAAGTGTTGGTTTAAACAAAACAAAAGGTTTTTGGATTTTGAAGAAGTCCATTAAAATATTTGGGATATTTTTCCTTTATGACTCAAAAACTAGTTTTTATACTAAATAAGCTTGACACTTATTTAATGTCATTAGCAAGAGTATAGTTCTTTAAAACTTGTTTTATGACTTAGGTTAAAAAAACACTTAGGTATTTTTCTACATGGAATTTTCTAGATGGAATTTGATGATTTCATTCTTGCTTCTAAATTCATTATCAGAACCAATCTAGTAGCTGGTTATAAGACTTTAAGAAGAACCAATGAAGTTTTCCCAATAATAATGTATGTGTATCCTAAATACTTTTCAGTCCTTTCTTTCCTATACTGTTTATTCTAACATAACAAACTAATTCCCCCACCCCCACCCCCACCCCCCGGTTGTCTTTGCTGTAGAATGACAAGGATAATGTCATTAAGTATTTTCCACAGGATATTGACATATAAGCTTCTAAAAATACAAGCAATTGGACAAATGTATATGAAGTCTCCATTTACTTAGGAAAGTTATTACTCTGTCTCGAGAAGCACATTAACTCGCCAAACTAAGACATCAGCAAGAGTTATCCACAATTGACAGGGTACCTGAAGCTAATGTAATGTTCTTGTTGAAAGTGAAAAATATGCCATATTAGTAAAAACTAGAGGGGAGGGATTGTAAAACAATGGGGGGACTTTTCATTTTCAAAGAGAAGAGTGTACTGGGAGGGGTGGGATGGGCAGGGAGAAAAGTGCAATAATGAATGAATGGGAATCCAAAGTCTCTGTAAATTTTCATTAAAAGTAATAAAAAAATGATTAAAAAAGATGGAAAAATATGCCATATATGCTTGTGGTCTCGAGTTACAATGTGTAATAATTATTATTTGAACAGAAAAATATTTTCTCTGGGAATAAAGTGAATTCTAAAAAACAAACACACAAAAAATTCCCACTACTATGAAATTAATTTCAACTGAGAGAGATCCCACATGTGCCAGAATAGAATTATATTCCCTGGGGTTTCCCATAATTTACTTAATTTCTTACTTTTCCCCTGGTGTTCCAAGAGTTCATCTTTTCCCATGTCCTCTCTAACTTTAAAAAAAAAATAGTTTTCATTCAATTGTTTATATATATTTTGTTTGTATCATTAATTATAATTGATCGATGCAATTACTTACAATATCTCATCAAACCCTCACTGTATAATTGCCTTTCTCCCTAGAGTTTTAAATGACTGAAGTAGATCATCATTGAGGTGCCTCAGAAGAGACTTGAACCTCTGATCTTTTTGTTAGCACACTTGACAACTGCTTACATCATCCAGGGATTCTACAGTAACTTCCAGGTCTTCTAAATCCTAAGAAAATGAATAATAATTAAAAAAGGGGGGGGAAGAAACTAATTAATGTGTGGATGAGAAAATGCCAGTTTGCTGAATTACTCTGTATTATATTACCAATACTCACATGATGGTATGTATCATATTAAAAGATCATCTGGTTAAAAATTTACTACCTAGAGAAAGATTTAATTAATAGCATGCTTCAAGTAATAGTCATAAGGGAGAAAATGCTCTAAACATATAAAGACATGTATACAGGAATAGTAATGCCTAAGACTGACTAAGAAATGCTCATACAAGTTTATAACAATAATGAGAACAATCCAAGCTTATAAACTATTTTATATAATAACAGATGCCCTTCTACCATTGGGTCTTTTTTGTTGTTGTTAAAACCAAAAGAGCCTGAATTCAATCAATATTTCTTCCCCTCAAAGCTATATTCTCTAGGTATAAAGGGTTTTCCTAATCACTAGTATTTAGATACAATGAACAACAGAATCTATGAAAACTCTTACTCTTTTGTATGTAAATATTTGAATACAAAATGATAGATTCTTTGTATGTCTATTTGTTTTTTAAGGCTGATCCAAATTGCAGTGACATAGTAGTCATTGGAATGGATTCCTCTCCTGATTTATCAAATTCTCATGTCTATAGGAGAGTCAGGGAGGCTCTGGTGACCTAGTGGTAAGGAGTGGTGCTGCCAACCCAAAAGCATGCAATTTGAATCCATCAGCTGCTCAGAGGGAGAAAGATGGAAACTTCTTATGTGGTTTATAACCTGTGAAAACCCTCTTGAGGGTCAGATTCTCTTCCTTTATAACTTATCAGTACATAACTTGCAGAATTAGCAAAAGATAAGGAGGCTTTCAATTAGATGGATTGATGACTGCAGTAATGGACTTAAGCACAGCAAAGATTCTGAGGATGGCACAGGATAGGGCACGTTATCACTAGGATGTTGGAGAGGCATTACTTGTCAAGCTGAACTGACTACAGCTAACAAACAACAGCATATCACTCATTGAACTAATTCCCCTTGCAGCCAACATGCTTTTCCTACATGTAATCCATTAATTCTGGCTTATTTTCATTAATTCAGTTAGAGTTACTTTTACTCATTCATTAAAAATATTTATTACAGAAGGAGCAGATGCAACATGAGGGTGATGTAGTCCCTTAGTGGGGTTTCTACCTGGGTCATAAAGGAGAACCTTCCCCATCAATAATATCATAGTTACATGGTCAGACATGCCACCCCTCATGCTCCTTCACCTATTTCTACCAATCATTGGATCTGATGTTTGTTGAAACAGGACTCACAGACTTTACTCACAGTTATGAGTTGGGATTTATTAGGGGAAAAAGTTGGGAAGTGGGGGAGGCAAAGAATGTTCACACAATACAATCCCAGGTTTAGTCCAGCAGTCTCAAGCCAGAGTAACAACAAAATACAATTCCTTAATTAGTTCAGACAGCTTCCCAGTCAATAAGTAAAAGTCTAGGTTCAGTTCAGTAGCACCAGTAAACCTCTGGTTTCCTTACTTAGTCCAGCAAACTTTATCTCAGAGCAGTTACAAATCACCTTTTCCCTCAATCAACCAGCAAACAAAACCTTTCAACTGTGGCTCCATCTCCAGAGTTCTTCTGGTTACGCCTTGCCATAGTCTCTTCATGCTGTGTCATAGTCTCTTCACCACCATCCCTCACAGTGTGGAAAGTATTCTCTTATATTGGTCCCACAACTCTTAACGGACCATGTGTCTGCAGTTATGGTAGCTGGAGATCATGCCCTCAGTGAGGGCTAGCACAATGGGTAGAAACACCAATTTTCAAAGGTTCTGACACTCACTTATCTAATAATAGACACATATGCCAGTGGAATAGCATTGAAAGTTTAAAAACAAACCTATACATCTATAGACAGCTATGATTTTTTACAAGGGTGCTAAACCCTTTCAATGTTGAAAGAAGAGTCTCTTCCACAACTACCACTGGCGGAGTTGAATTTACACATGCAGAATGAAACATGATGAATGCCTTTCTGTACACACACACACACACTTAAAATTGATCAAGGATCTAAATGTTGAAATTAAAGTTATAGAATTCTTAGAAGAAAATCTAGGGATGAGGTTCTGGAGCTTAGTTTTTAACAATGCCTTATCAGATATGACAACAAACACTTGAGCAGCAAAAAAGAAAATAGCTAAATTGGATCTCATAAAAAATTGAGTACTTTTGTACATCAAAGAACTTTATCAATGAAGTGAAAAGATAACTTACAGTTTGGGAGCAAATTTTTGAGAACCATAGATAGTTAATATCCAAAATAATTCTACAACTTACAACAAAAACAACCCAACCAAACAAAAAATATCAACAAACAATCCAATGAAAAAAATTAACAAAGGACTGGAAACACCTTATTTAGGAATGGGCATGAAAAAAACATATCTTCTGGTCAGTTGGCCAGGTACGTGCCTTCCAAATTTCTTGACATAGATTAGTGAGCACAAACAGAGCTGCATCTGTTTGCTGAATCACTGCAGTTGGTTTTCTGTCAGCTTCTGGAACCTTGTATTTTGCCAATGCCTTCAGTGCAGCTTGTCCTTCTAGTCTTTTACATAAAGTGGTTATAAGTGATTACTGTTTTTTATGCTTCTGAATTGATTCTGACTCATAGTGACCCTAAGGAACAGAAAATAACTACCGGATCCCCACACCACTTCAGTGCTTGATCTCATTGTGGTGGTCTCTTTGTCAATAAACCAAAACAAAACCCACTGCCCTTGAGTCATTTCCAACATGTGACAAACCTCCCTTGAATTCCTGAGACTGTAAATCTTTCAGGAGGGGACTGCCCATCTTTCTCCCACTGATTGCTGGCTTTTCAGTTACCAACTCAATAGGTTGTGAAAAGAAAAAAAGAAAGTCAATGCCTACTTCAAATACTGAGCTGCTGATCTATAATTTCCCAGGCTGGTTAAAAAAAATCTCATTTCATTGTCTTTGTCCATGACAAAAGTATACATCTATATACCTCAACCCAGTAGTCTAAGAATAGTTCAAATATAACTTCAGTGCCATTGTTAGCACAATCTCCTCAAAATCTGACGCTTTAGTTACACAAGACACCTTTACCACAAAGCTTTAAACACTTTTCAAAGCAAAACCACTCTGTTGTGATTTATAGCCTATTTGGTCCACATAACATGGACTGTTGGAAAATAGGATCTCCACCTGTGAGTGGAGAGTAATCCCTCATAACCACCTACTAGTCAGAATGAGCAAGCCTTCCTATAGATTGACTAGGAGGAGAGGAAGGATGTTTTCTAGGAGGGGCCATCAGAGATTTCAGAGATGTCAGAATGAAGATGGTTGGGATTCTGTTGTTGAAGAAGCATCATTGTGGGAGGGAGTGTGTGTGCTCAAAGCAGGGGGCCTGAAGGGTAGCTCCTGTGTTTATACCCCACAGGAATCCAGTCACCTTGTGACTAGGTGGCAGGTAGATGGTGGCCAGCCTCATAACAATTGCTCTGAAGAAGAAGAAGAAAGACGAGGAAGAGGAGGAGGAGGAGGAAGAAAGAAGAATAAGAATGAGAAGAAGAAGAACCATAGGAATAATAATAGGAATAAAGGGTTGTAATACATAATAATCTTTTAATCTGCAGCCCTCGGGCCTGTCTTTGTTTTTGTTCCGACATTCCTCTAGGTCATATAGCCCTGGTGTACAAGTTGTTGAACCGCGGTCACTTGTGGTTGCTGTGAGGCTGAACACTGTGACACTGAGGTGTCAAATGTGTTAATGGTTGGTTACCCAATGTGGACACAGTGGGGTGGAGCTCCCCAATTAAAACAAGCTTAGAAGGAGGAGTGGCATCCACTTCCGTAATAGCTTTTCTACGGAAACCCTATGAACCTGGAGAGAGGATGAAAGGCACCCAAGCATTGAGGACTCTCCTTCATAGGGTCGTTCTGAGTCGCCTGCGACTCGACAACACTTAACAACAACAACAACAATACATAATAAAAAAATAAACCTGAGGTTGATGTCTGATCACTCAATAAGCAAGGCAAGCACAGGCTTACTTGTACTTATTAAGTAATGCATCAAAACTTCTTATGACCCAGCTATTCCAGTGCTTGGAATATATCCTGAGAAAATGAGAACTGAGGTATAAACAGAGACTTGCACACCAATGTTTATAGCAACGTTATTCACCATCGCAAGAACATGGAAACAGCCCAGATGCCCAACCACAGTTGAATGGGTTGAGAAATTATAGTATATTCACACAATGAAATACTACACAGTATGCAGGAGCAATGATTTTGTAAGTTACTACCTAACTTGGGAAGGACTGAAGAGCAAACACTGAGGGAACTAACTCAGTCTCAGAAGGACCAATACTATATAAGACTATTATTCTAGAATGAGTATGAGGATCCAAGGGGGCAGAGAGTGGAAGCAGAGAGGTTAGGATATGTGTGGAGAGAGGGAAGATTAATCATGGGGTCGCACAATTTGATGGGGGGGTGAGGAAAATCGGAAGGATCTGGTGTGAAAAACAATGTATTTGAATTTTGTAAATAAAGTAGTGTAAAAATAATGTAAAATGGAATATATATGAATGATTGTACGAAACACAATTGTTTTTTGGTCAAACATTCTTCTAAGTGGCATAGCACTGGTCTGTCCATTTGCTGTACTGAGGTAACTTGTGGTGCTGGGAAGCTGAACACTGTGCCACTGATGTGTCAAACACGATTAATGGTTACTCATGGTGGACAGTGTTTGGTGGGCTTCCCGATAAGAAACAAACTTGGAAGCAGGAGTGACATCTATTTCTGAAATAGCTTGTTCCAGAAACTCTATGAAGTTGGAGAAACGATCCAAGTGTTCAGGTTCGTTCATAGGGTCGCTATGCGTCGTCTACAACTCAGTGGCACTTAACAACAACAACTACTGAATGAAACATACTGTAAAGTTATTATTATATGAAAATTAATAAAAAATTATAAAAAAAAACACATTCCGATTCTTGGTAACTGTTCTCTTTTCTCTCTCAACTCCATAGCACTGCCCTATAAAATTAAAACTTCTTTTCAAATTTACAATCCTTGGCAGAGACAGGGCACCCATTAAGTGAAGTAAGCATGCTGTCCTTTGGTGAACCCCACGTCAAATTGTTCACTATAACTTGTTTATTTGGTAATCCACCCCTGCTTGATGTGTATCCAATGGTTCTGAGCATTAGGGATGTTTATTGGTTTTTAAGTATAATTTTGGAGGTAGGTAACTCTTTCTTATAATTGGGGCATGGGAAATGCTAAAAATTTATGCTCATTAAGAAATCCATTTTTCATTTCATATTTCCCGAATTTGTGAGTTCAGGTGCTAACAAAAAATTAGAGGTTCAAATCCATCCATGGGCTTTTGGAGAAAGTTTTGGGAGCGAAGTTATACTTACTCTGACATTCGTGGGTAGCCCTGAGTCAGAACAGACTAGATGGCAAGTGATTTCCATTTCTTATTTTCCCTTCACTCCCCTTTTCAATCACTTGCTATGCATCTGAGAACTAGATAAAGAATAGGGATGACAGAAGAAGTGATGCCTTTGAGCTGTGGTGTTGGAGAAGAGTGGACAATATCCCATGGGCTGCCTAAAGAACAAACAGTTATGTCACAGAAAAAGTACATCAGGAGTACTCCATGGAGGCAAGGATGGTGAAGCTTCATCTCACATGCTTTGGGTATGTTGCTAAGAAAGGCTTTTTCTTGGAAAGGGACATCATGCTTGGAAAACTGAAGGGTCAGCATAAGAGGGGAAGACTCTCATCAAGATGAATTGACTTAGTGACTGTGGCAATGGACTCAAGGTTGTTAGAGATTATAACAATGGCACAGGATAGGACAAGGTTCAGACCTGTTGTTCAGAGGGTCACTATGAGTCATACTTGATTGCACAAAACAACAACCCTATCTAATGTCTTGGTGTTTTCTGTTTATACTTTCTGTATATTATTCTTGCTAATTAGATCTTAGAAAGATTTTCCTACTGAGGAGTTCTAGACTCCAACTCCTTTTCTACAAACAAGTGGTCTGTTTTACAGATGGAATAGGCATTGTGCTATTGATTGAGATGCTTTTTTTTTTCTTTAAAGAGGAAGATACTGAAGAAAGGCCACATAAGTGTAAACATTCTGTAAGGAGGACAATAAAAAAGCCAAGATCTGAGGTTCCTAAGACCTCAGAGACAATGGGAGGAGGCAAACA
This sequence comes from Elephantulus edwardii, assembly GCF_000299155.1. NCBI lineage: Eukaryota > Metazoa > Chordata > Mammalia > Macroscelidea > Macroscelididae > Elephantulus > Elephantulus edwardii. The sequence continues at coordinate 1,263,103 of NW_006399995.1, forward strand.
GCGGTAAAAGAGAAAATTCAGGTCTGAAATCCAAATCAAATGTTGGTTAAAGGAAGAGGGAACAAAGAAAAGTCTGTAAATGTACAAGAAATTGTATAACATTAATATATCTAGATTTGAGAATAATATAATCAATAGGCTAGAAACACACTTGAGTTGAATGGGACTGTGTTGGATGAGAGTGACTTGTAAAGGCGTGTAAAGTGGACAGGAGAGACATTCCTCTAGAGTGGGATCATGATGCCTGGGAAAGGAATTTTAGATCATAGAAGCAAAAATTTCTAGGAGACAAGCTTCAAACAGATTCTCTACAAAGTTTCAGATGAGCAGTGGTATGTAGTGAAGCATCTTGAAAGGGTGCTTCACGCAGGAAACTTCATTGCTCATGAATTTTAATCATTGTTTACAAAAAAGAATTGGTCACAAAAACAGTCTCTCTGATGCAAATAAAAATCACAATGAGATATCATCTCACTCCAGTAGCAGTGGCAAAGTTTAACAAGACAGCAAGTAATAAATGTTAGAGAAGATGTGGTGAGACAGGAACTCTTTTACGTTGTTGGTAGAATTGTACAATGGTACAATCTGGAAGGCAGTTTGCACTTCCTCAAAAAGCTGAACATTGAAATTCCATATGACCCAGAGATTCCATTGGTTGGAATATAGCCCAAGAAAATGAGAACTGAGGCTCAAACAGAAACTTGTGTACCTATGTTCATAGCAGTATTATTCACCATTGCAAGAACATGGAAACAGCCCAGATGTCCAGCCACAATCGAATGGATTGAGAAGTTGTGGTACATTCTTACAAAGGAATACTACGTAGCACACAGGAGCAATCATTTTGTAAATTACTACCTCACTTGAGAGGGACTGGAGAGCATTTTGATGAGTGAACTAACTCAATGCCACAAGGACAAATATTGAATAAAACCATTATTGTAGAATAAGTGTGAGGATCCAAGGCAGGGGGGAGGGTGGAAATAAAGGTGTGAGGCTGGGGAGGGGGAGGGGAGGGTGCTAATCATAGGGTTGCACAATTCTATGCGTGGGTGGGGTGAAGGAAATGGGAAGGATCTTTTGTGAAAAACAATGTATTCATATTTTGTAAATAAATCAGAGTAATATAAAAAAATTTAAAGAACAAAATCTCTCTCTCTCTCCCCACTCCCTACCCCGCCCAGCTTCAGTCATCTTGCAAAGACTCAGTGTTTGAGGTTCACAAGCCAAGGTAATGAGCTGCATGGTGAAACACTAAGATGTTCCTTAGAAAATGAGATTGCAAATTACGGCAGTGGTCGTGACTAAAAGCAATTTTCCCTCCCACGGAGTATTCGGCAATGTCAGAGGACGTTTTTTGATTGTCTGACTCTGGTAGAGGTCAGGGATGCTGCTAATCATCCAACAACAAAGAAGTATTTGGTCCAAAATACAATGAGTACTGAGTTAAGAAAGTCTGTGTTCCATGATTCAAATTCAGCAAACTTGAATTCTGGCACATGTTTCACTCACTGCAAACTCTGTGTCCTTGGAAAAACAACTTGGCTTCTCCAATGGATTAGTTTACATGGTCACTGTATAGTGGACTTACATGATGATGAACATCATGAAGTATATGAAAAGAAATTCAATAATTGGAATAATAAATGGAATAATTCAACTTTGAAAGAAGCAATTGAAAATGCAAGTTCACCAAGCCCTAGGCCTATGCCCCTCTCATCCCCTAACAGTTGTAGGAGCCGCTTTGTCAGCCTGGTAGCCTCTAGTCTAAGCCATTTCTAGGCCACTGCTTGAGATGGAACCTCAACTGGTTTCCCTGAAAGTCAACACATAACATCTTTGATAACAGATCTCTGAGGTCTCTATTACCTTCTCGTTCTGCCTCGCTCTAAAGCTCTACCATAATCTGATCCTATTAATTCCTGCATATCTACTTTCCACCAGCTCCTGAGAACTGGTTTCCTGTCTCTAGGAAGACTCTCCTTGTGCTCCTCAGTCTCCACTCTGCTTAGCTAAATTTTCTTTGTCATAAGATTCAATTTCACTTTATAGCCTTAAGGAAGCCCTTTATGTGTCTGCTCCAGCAACTTTCCTCCAAAGCTTACTGTACCTCTCTCAATCAGCCCCACCCAATTTAATACTAAATTATCCGTTTTTTCCACATACATTTTATTGTCTCATAAGGTAGTAAACTCCTTGGTTGTAAGCCCTTTAAAGGAAGGAAGAGTTGTATATGAAAGATTCAGCTCGTCTTACCTTGTGTAAGCCTATCTCTTCTGCCTCCTGGGTTATTCATCCCTGTCTGACTACACCTTCCCCCAAGCCTCTCTTTATCCACATAGACCTTTATCATGACATCTAGAATTCTTGATTACACGCTGTGTTAGCCTGCTGTTCTCACACAGCTGGACAGTTCAGAAACAGGAACTGTATCTGAGTTATTTTAATTTTATTAAACTAATACATTCTGCTCCAGATTCAATGTTTTTCAAATCACTTATTTATTTTTGACATTTATAAACTACCGAGAACATTTCCATTCACTCTCACAGATGGCAAAGATCTTAAATAATGGGGTTTTCATCACAGCCACCTAAGAGTCATCAAATTGAGGCTTAAGAGAAATAGGAGAGATTAGAAGTCTAAAAATAGGTCTCAGGAAATGCTTTGAAATAAAAAGCTGGGACCTAATACAAGCACATCAGCTTATACTAGCTAATAGACTGATACAAAAATATAAAAAATTACTAATTAAATAACTATCAACACTTTCAAAACTGTCAAACTCATTGCCTTCTGAGTCAGAAGCAAATTATGGCTGACCCACCAGCAGGTTTTCAGAATCTGTAAATCACACCAGAGGAGATTGCCCATCTTTCTTCCTCAGAGTGTCTGGTGGATTCGAACTGCTTGCCTTCAGGTTGGCAGTGTAGCTTCTTGCTCACTAAGCCACCAGAGATCCATAAGATTTTAGAACAAGGAAGAAAAGCTGCTTATCACCTATATACCCTGGAGAACTAGAAGAATTGAAAGATAGAATTTTAGAATTCAAAACTGGCAATAAATTAACAGAAAATATTTATTTATTAAATATTAATTTAATAAGTATCTTGTGGTTTTATTATGTGGAGATTATGAAATCAATTGGAAAAAACTCTTAAATATTCTTATTCAGGGCAATGACACCCTCCAAATAAAATGCCCTTGCTTTGATACATGACTGTCAGAGCATCAAACAATTGGAAATCATGTAATTACTTGTACTTACATCTGGGTGGCTGGAAATAATGGAGTGACTGGCATGGCGGCTCTGGGATGTGCTAACCACCGTCTGAGTTTTGTTTGGCTCATATATATATGTGAGCGCCCTTCTACTTTGCATACATAATTACCTAAATACCAAGCCATTACCCACTTTCCTCACTCGGTGGTTTGCGCAGATGAGGAATCCCTCCCCTTCACTAATTTTTCTTGCCTCCACCCAGAATTGCATCAAACATGAGCCATGTGTCTGTCAGTTGCCTTCTCCTAGGCTGAATCTAGGGACATTTCTGTGGCACTGGGCTTGATCTTATTTTCCACGGTCCTCGGTCATAAATCAATTTTTTAAAAATTTTCATTGAAAAAGGTTGTATTCTAGCATTCCTGGTAAATCATATATTTCCAACTGGTTTCAATATGTCATACTTTTTTTTCTCTTTTGTTGCAGACCAGGGACAAAGTATTTTTATAAGTATTAATAATAAGACAGAGCACCAGGAATGTAGGAGAAAAACAGAAGTAAAGCAAACAGTTCTCGAACCACTGAAGGGAACTGACTGCCGATTCCAGCTTTCCTGTCTTTATTGAAAATTGCCAGGAAGTAAATCACCAAGAGAATCCAATACAAGTGAAGCTAAGCTTTCTCTATTGACAACCTTCTGCTTGACTCAGGAGGGAGGGGCAATGCGAAAATCCTGTAAACACTTAAGGATTGCCTTAGTGCTTCAGGATTATTTCCAGCTGATATCACCTCCCTCATAACCTGAAGCAGTAGTCTGTTTGTTACAAATATTTACTATCAAATTTGGCTTCCCATATCTTTAGTTCTTAAATTAGTTCTGGTCATCAGCATGCTTCAAAGGCTGTGCTGATCAGAATCGCCCACATTGTTTATTAAATATGTATGTTCTGGGACCTTCCTAGCCCAGTCAAATCTGAATCTCCTTTATAGTGGGAATCATGGCAGTACAGTACTCAGGAAAGGAGAGAGTTGGGAAACATCAAGGAAATTAGGGGTCTGATGACCTTGATGTACCTTTATAATATAGGGATCATTTTATTTTCCTTTAAATTTTATTTTGTTGTTGAGAATATATTCAGCAAAGCACACACCAATTTCACAGTCTCTACGTGTAGCATTTAGACAATGGTTACAACTGCTCTCTTCCTCCTTTTCTGAATTGTTCCTCGCTCATTACAGAAACTCACTGCCCTCCAAGGTTCCTATCTAGTCTTTTAGCTTGCTGTTACCAATTAGATCCTATATAGATAATTACTGAAAACTCATAATACTTAAGGCAACTCTTGTCATCAGTTAAGCTGAACTTGTTTGGTTTTAGGAAGACTTCTGGGGATATTTTTTAAAATTTAATGTTTGAAGATGATCTCTGGGCAGTAATTTCAGGCATTCATATTCTGCAGAGCTCAAAGAAGTCTAGAGTCCATGAGAATTAGGAATTCTGGCCTATATTTTATTCCTTTTGAACAGGGTTTTTCTATGAAATACAGGCTCAAAATTTTCTTTTTCTTTTCTTTTGCAATTGCTTTTATTTATTTTCTGTTTGAGTCAGAGTTTAGAATTTCAGAAAGTATGCCGCAAGCGACTCGACGGCACATAACAACAACAACATGCAATTATGTCTATGATCTTAAACCTAGTCTAAAGATTTCCGTACATATATAGACCAATACGTTCAATTATTCATATGGAAAAAAGCAAACAAAGAAAAAAACCTACCTAAAGTTCTTACTTTGTGGCTGTTTCTAGCATTTCACATACATTATTTCTTGTTTGTTTGTTTTTTCACTAGCTGTCCTTTTATAGGGATCAAAATTTTCAATTGAGCTAAGCATAATCCAGTTCTTCTGGTCTTATGATAAAGATTGTTATTGTTGTTGTATGTACTCTTGAGTAGGAATGGACTCATACTTGACCTTTTAGCTGGTTTTCAGAAGCAGTTTATCTCATTGGAGGAGATTGCCCACCTTTCTCCTGAGAGAACAGCTGGTAGATTCCCATCTCAAGCCTTTGGAGTAGAGGCAGTTGTTTATGGGGGCAAGTAAGTGTGCATTCCACTACCTTCCCCTATTTCTGTCCTTTCTTTCACTCTACTGTTGCAAGTGAATAGAGATCATTTGTTGTGCTTTGAGTTTAGTGAGTAGATTGAGGGGAGGAGGTGAAGGAATAGGAAACATTCAAAGAGAAATGGAAAAGACAATATAATAACAGGCTCAGAGACATTGGAATTAATTATGTAATACACATGAATGACTTATGAAACAATATAAAGGTATATGGTTGGGTTTTATTTTCCTTTTTTTTTAAAAAAAAAAAAGACTCCGGGTCCTAACCAAGGACTAGAAGGTGTTAACAGAAATACTGAACAAGTTGCTAGTCAAATATGACTTTTAACCTCCAAACCAAAGAATCCAGTCTCATGAGGTGTTTGCTTGTACCCAAGCATCCTTAACAGTTACTTTTTTTCTTGTCATTACTGTAAATCCATCACACAACTTTGGTCAATGTAACTACAGGGTTATTTTTGTTTGTTATGGGGAGGAAGGTCAGATAATGGAATGAATTTTCAATTTGGCAATACTTATTTTAGACTTGCAAATTCCTCTTTTGGAAAAATGTCCATCCTCAACCAATGACAATTGAATATATACAATGTTGAATAATTTAATACTGTTTTTACAAGCATCCTAGGAATATGGTGAGAAGTTACAGATCTGAAGTGGGATAGTGCATGTTCCCATTTCTCTGTAGGATAATGTCGTTAGCTCTTGTTGAATTGTCTCTGACTCATGAAAACCTATGTACAACGAAATGAGGAATCGCCAGGTAATTTTGATGCTCCAGCGCATTGTTGTGTTCACTGATTATTTTAAGTGTCTGAGTTGCACTGCTAACCAAAAGGACTCGCCTCTCTGCAAGTTCAAATCTACCGGCCATTCTACAGGAGAAAGATAGGCAATTCTCTCCTGTGCAAGTTACAGTCCTGGAAAAACCTGCTGGACTTGGTTCAGGCGATGAATTTCAGTCTAGGATTTTGTCTTCCAGGACTGTATTTGACAGCATTCCGTTGTGACCTATAGAGTTTCATTGGCTAATTTTCAGAAAATCAGCCCATTTTGTCTGTCTTGGTCTGAAAGCTCAGTTGAATCCTGCCCACCATGTGGTATATGAAATACCAGCATCACAGCACATGCAAGAAACGGTAGTATAACAAACTGACAGAGGAGTGGAATAGAATAGCTACTATTTATTGAACAATAGTTCAGTTCTTATTTTTTTTTTTTTTTAGGATTCAAAATATGGCCCTGTAGAATATCCCCTTCTTTTTAAAAATATAACTGTTTTGTTTGTTTGGGTTTTGTTAGGGTTATTTTTTGTTTCTTTTTTACATTGGTTTTCTTATAATCATTCATATATATTATGTTTTACAAAATCATTCATATATATTGTATTTCATATAGAAGGAGAATTGATGCCTTTGAGCTGTGGTGCTGGAGAAGAGTGTTGAACATACCATGGACTGCTAAGAGAATGAACAGGTTCGTCCTGAAGAAGCTGAAACCAGACTGCTCCTTGGAGGCAAGGATTCTGAAGCTTCGTCTGACATACTTTGGACATGTTACAAGGAGAGACCAGTCCTTGGAGAGGGACGTCATGCTTGGGAGGGTGGAGGGACAGCGCAGGAGAGGAAGACCCTTGATGAGATGGTTTGATTCAGTCACTGGGCAATGTGGGTAGGTGTGTCAGAGACGATAAGGTTAGCACTGGATAAGGCAGGGTTTAGGGCTTTTGTACATAGGGTTGCTGTGAGTTGCAAGTGATTAGACTGCATATAACAACAATGCCTATTATCACCTCTTCAAGTCCTCATGAAATATTTTCTATTCCTTCATCCTTTACCCCCACTCCTCCCACTAACCTCTGTTTATCCTAGTTATCTTCTTCCATTCCCCTTCATCTGGCCCTCTTCTTCTTTTCCACTGTGAACATTTATACATATCTTTCTCAGTTATCCTCCTTTTTTCACAATAGTGGTCTTATGCAATATTTATTTTTATGTAACTGAGTTATTTCACTTAGCATAATACTCTCTAGTCTCCCCAATGTTATATAGTGTTTTACTAAATCGTTACTGCTGCATCGTTTTCCCTTGTGTGTGAATGTACCACAATTTCTCAATTCATATGTTTGTTGATGGGAATTTGGACTGTTTCCATTTTCTTGCTGTTGTGAATAATGCTTCAGTGAACGTATGTGTACGTATCTCTATTTGAGTCTCACTTCTGATTTCCTTGGGTTGTGTTTCTAGCAGTAAAATAGCTGGGTCACATGAAATTTCTTTGTTTAAATGTTTGAGGAAATGTCAAACTGCCTTTCATAGCAGAGGTACCATTTTACAGCACCACCAGCACTTAAGAGCTCCAATCTCTCCTCACCCTCTCCAACATTTATTGTTTGTTGAGTTGTTAAACTTTGTTGCTGCTGCTGAGAGGTCTTGGTATCTCATTGTTGTTTTATTTGCATCTTTCTGATTTCCAATGAGGTGGAACAGTTCTTCATGTGTTTGTTAGCCATCCAAATGTCCTCCTTTGTGAGAAGTCTTTTCATGTCTTTTGTCCACATTGTTATTATCAGTCTTTTTCTCGTGAGGACCCTGTAGTATTGTAAACTTTAAAACTGTGAGACCCTTGTTTGAACTATTGTTGCCAAATGTTTTGTTTATCTCTCCCCCAGTCTGCAGGCTTTCTTTCACCCTATTGGAGAAGGGTTTGGTTCTTCTTTTTTACTCACACAGGGCTTTGATTTTAAGAAAGTCTCATTTGTTGATTTTATCCTCTCCTTGTTGTGCATTTTTGGCAGTTTGCAAGCCTGTTTATGCTGTAGACTAGGGCTTGTAATTTTGTTCCCATTTTGTCTCTTATGATTCTGATGGTTTGGGGTTTAACCTCTAGGTCTCTAATCAACCTTGAGTCGGTTTTTGTTATGGTGTGAGATGTGGATCCCATTTCAGTTTTCTGCAGGTAGATGTTCAGTTTTGCCAGCACAATTTCTTAAAGAGACTGTTGTTTCCTCTTTTAATGGCTTTTGTTCTCTTGTCCAACATCAGTTAACCTTAGGTAGATGGGGTGATTTCAGGGTTCTCAGTTCTATTTCATTGATCTACATGTCTTTCATTGTGCCAGTACCATGCTGTTTTGATTACTACAACTATGTGCTAAGGTTTGAGATCAGGGAGTTAGATGTCCCCTTCTTCGTTTTGTTCTTCAGAAATTTACTTATTCTGAGTCTCTTTCCTTTCCAAAAGAAAATGGAAATTGCCTTTTCTGTCTCCTTGACTCAGTGGCACATAACAACAAGAACAAACTATATGACAGGCTTGGAAGAAGGAGTGGCATCCACTTCCTAAACAACATGCCTTCGGAAACTCTATGAACTTTTATAAACGTCCATAGTTGTAGAGGGGGGCTTCAGGCCTTTTGTTCATAGGGTTGCTATGAGTCATGCTTGACTCAAAGGCAATCAACAAAAACAACATCTCCTTTAGGAATGAATTTCATGTCTGTAGTGAGATTGAATTGAACCTGTAGATTGCTTTTGTTATGATCATTATTTTCACAATGTTGAATCTTTCTATCTTTGAGCAAGGGATATTTTTACATTTAGTTAGGTCTCATTGTTTCTTGTGGTAGTGATTTATAGTTTTACTTATAAAGGTCTTTTGTGTTTATATTTAGGCTTATTCCTAGGTATTTAATCTTGTGGTTGATTATTGTAAATAGAATTGCTTTTCTGGTTTCCTTTTCTATGCTTTCTTTGTTGCTGTAGTGAAACCCAACTGATTTTTTTGTGTTGGTTTTCTAAACTACCACTCTACTAAATTGCTGTACTAGGTCTAACAATTTGTTTGTTGCATCCTTGTGGTTGTCTGTATCCTATTTTATAATCTGCATGTAGTAACAGTTTCACCACCTCTCTGCCAATTTTAGTGACTCTTATTTCCTTCTCTTTCCTTACTGACCTAGCTAGACCCTCCAATACAATATTGAAGCATGATGTCCTTCTCTAAGGACTGATCTCTTCTGACAACATGCCCAAAGTATGTGAGATAGAGCTTCAAAATCCTTGCCTCCAAGGAGCATCCTGGTTTCATCCTTTCTAGGGCAGACCTGTTTGTTCCCTTGGCAGTCCATGATATGTTCAATAATCTTCTCCGGCACTACAACTCAAAGGCATTGATTCTTCTTCTATTATCCTTAGTCATTGCCCAGCTCGCTAATGCACAGCAAATAATTGCTAAGACCATGATGTAGATCAGGCACACCTTATTCTCTAGACTGCAATTGTTGCTCTTTAGTACTCTAGAGTGGTTTCTGACAGCAAATTTTCCCAATGCAATTTGTCTTTTGGATTTCCTGACTGCTAATGCCAAGATTGTTGATTGTGGAACCAAGAAAGTGGAAATTGTTAACAATCTCAGTTTCTTCTCTATTTATCATGATGCTGCCAATTGCTCTTGTGTACAACTGGAATCAACCCTTAGCTGACCCTCTGGTGGGTTTTCAGAGGCATTTAATCACATGGGAGGAGACTGCTCATCTTTCTCTTGCAGAGCAGCTGGTCCCTTCGAACCATGTGGTTTTGAAATTGCAGTTCAGCTTCTTGCCATTAGACCACCAGATGCTGCCAATTGTTGTTGTTGTTGTTATGTGCCCTCGAGTCATTTCCGACTCATAGCGACCCTATGCACAACAGCTCTAAACCCTGCTCTATCCTGCGCCAACCGCACCGCCTCTGACACACCCATCCCGATTACCCCAGTCACCGAATCAATCCATCTCATAGAGGGTCTTCCCCTCCTGCGCTGTCCCTCCACCCTCCCAAGCATGATGTCCCTCTCCAAGGACCCGTCCCTCCTGGCAACATGTCCAAAGTATGTCAGACGAAGCCCCAGAATCCTTGCCTCCAAGGAGCAGCTTGGTTTAATCCTCTCCAAGATGAATCTGTTTGTTTTCCTGGCAGTCCAGGGTACATTCAGTACCCTTCTCCAGCACCACAGCTCAAAAGCATCCACTCTCCTTCTGTCCTCCCTAGTCATTGTCTAACTCTCTGATGCATAACAAGCGATTGCAAATACCATGACCTGTATCAGGCGCACCTTAGTCTCCAGAGAGACACTGTTGCTCCTGAGTACGTTTGAGAGGTCCCTAACGGCAGACTTTCCCATCGCGATACGCTTTTTGATTTCCTGACTGCTGCTACCAAGAGTGTTAACTGTGGAGCCGAGCAAAGTGAAGCTGTGAACACTCTCAATCTCTTCATCATCCATCCTGACGCTGCCAATTGGTCCAGTGGCGAGAATCTTTGTCTTCTTGATGTTGAGCCTTAGCCAATTAGGTGTGCTTATTTATTCGTTTGTATATTTTCTTTTCACTCATTATAGTAGTTCCATAAAATGAAATATTATACAAATTTCACAATTCTATGGAGCTCTCCCCCCCCCCACCCACACCAACATCTAACAATCATAACTAACAATCAGAAAGCATTGTACACTGGCTACTGTCAACCAGGCAGTTGTCGTGACACAATTGTCCCTGCCAATTTATGATCAAATTGGTTGTTACTCCTGGTGGCAATCAAGTACCACCATCAAAGCATATTGCAGAAGAAAGTCAAAGAGGCCACAGTCAAGGCTTCCTTTAAGAACTAAATAAGCATCATCAGTGCTCTTGACAGCACGCAGGCCAACATTGCATAGAAAATGACACTAGGTCAAAAAGTGATTCAGAAGAGTCTCACTCCATGGAATTTTAGAGATACTTAGAGTAAGCAATTAACTTTATGTAAATTTTTATTTTTACTAATAAGTTAGAATGATACAGGATGAAAATCAAACCCAACACCATCACTGCTGTTGCATTGAAACCAAATTTTTAACAGACCCTTCAGTGGGTTTCTGGAAGCTGCACATTGCACAGACAAAGATTGTCCATCTTTCTCCCACAGAGCAGTTGGTGGAACATGACCAAAGAGACATCATCTTTCGGTTAGCGGTGCATCTTTCTACAGACTACACCATCAGAGCTTCCTATATGATAAAAGTCGGTCTTAAAACATTTTTTAAAACGCTTTCTGTAAGTTGTTGTTGTTGTTGTTTGATGCTGTCAAGTTGAGTAGGATTCATAGCAACCCTTTGAGCAACAGATCTGAACCCTGTCCTTTTCTGTTCCATCCTCCAATCTCTGACACACTTGAGTCCATTGCTGCAGTCACTGGTCACTGTGTCAATCCATCGTGTTGTTGAGTCTTCCTCTCCTTCACTTTTCCTCTGCCTTTCCAAGCATGATGTCACTCTCCAAAGAATAATGTCTCCTAGCAACATGCCCAACGTACATAAGATGAAGCTTTATCATCTTTGCCTCCAAGAGGCTCTGGCTGCACCTTTTCCAAGGCATGTCTGTAATTTTGACAGTCCATGGCAGCACTATTCTCCAACACCACATTCAGAGGAATCAATTCTTCTTCTGTCATCCGTAGTCATTGTGCAGCTCTCAGTAGCATAAGAAGATGTTGAAATTTCCATGGTCTGAATCAAGTGCACCCTAGTCCTCAATCTGACATCATTGCTCTGCAATAATTTGGTCCCTAACTACAGACTTTCACAGTGCTATATGTCTCCTGATCTCCTCACTGTTAGTATACAACGTATTGATTATGAATGCAAGGAAGATGAAGTAATTAAAAATGTCCATCTTTTCTCCATCTATCGACATGTTGCCTATCAGTTCAGCGCTGAGAATTTTTGTTTTCTTGACATTGAAATGCAATCCATATAGAAGGCTACAGTCTTTGACCTTCTGTGGAAAGCACTTCAAGTCCTCCTCACTTTCAGCAAGCAAGGTTATGCCATCTGTATAATGAAGGATATTGATGAATCTTCCTCCAATCCTGATGCCACATACAAGCAAAATACTACTAAAGATCATTCAAAAGTAGCTAGAATAGTACATAGACAGAGAACTTCCAGACATTCAAAGTGGATTTATAAGAGGTAGTGTCACCAAGAATATATTTGCTGGTGTAAGATGGATCTTAGCTGAAAGCAAAGAATAACATAAAAATGTTATTTGTGATGTAAAATAACATAACATAAATAAAAATGTAACATAAAATAACATAAAAATGTATTTGTCCTTTATTGACTATGCAAATACATTTGACGGTGTGGATTATAGCAAATTATGGTGAACATTGAGAAGAATGGGATTCCCAGAACACTTTATTATGCCTATGCAAAACCTACACTTAGACCAAGAGGCTTTTGTGTGAACAGAGAAAGGCAACAACACATGGTTTAAAGTTAAGAAAAGGGTGTGTCAGGGTTGTATCCTCTTTATCTATTTAATCAGTATGGAGAACAAAATATTTGAGAAGCTGAAATTGATGAAGAAGAATGTGGCTTTCTATAAGTAGGGTATAAACCCCTCTATATCATAAGGAAGCATTGTGGCTAATTATCACTTAGTTGTTATTTATAAATAATATTTTGACTTACAGCAAACCTATATGACAGAGAAGAACTGCCCCAAAGAGATCCCAAGGTTGTCATAGCTCTTTCTTTCTCTCTCTTTTTAACTGAAATATATCCATATTCATTCATTTGACTTTTGGGGGGCAGTGGGGTGGGGTTTTTTTCCCCTTTCACCAGCACTTTACCGTGCTTAGGATGAAGTCTACACACTTGGCTTTGGTGGTTTCCCATTCTACAATTCCTATATAAAGTGTTACATGACATTGCCTGCTGTCCTGCAAAGAATGCTCTCCCAGTTTTCACTGTTCATTCCTTGTTTTCAGCTCTCTAGTTTCCCAGCCCCTACTTGCCTTCTCGTCTTTGCTGTTGGGCAAACGTTGTCTGTTTGGTCTCATTTGGTTGACTGTTCTCAGGAGCGTATTCTTCATAGGCATAATGTTTGTTTTATATGTCAACCTGTTACTTGACTAGAGGGTGACCTCTGGGTTCAATTTCATATTGGAAAGGTGTCTATGGGCATTGTTTTGGGAGTTCTCCAGTCTTTATCATAGCAGTAAGTCTGGTCTTTTTACTGAATTAGTATTTTGTTCTCTATTTTGTTCCCTGGTGGGTTAGTGGTAAGAAGGTGTGCAGCAATATCAAAGACACAAGGTTCAGATCTACCAGCTGCTCCACAGAAAAAGATGGTCAACTTCCTCCCACGAGATTTATTGTCTCTGAAAACCCACTGGAAGGTCAGCTGTGGGTAACTTCCAACTCAACAGCACACAATAACAACAATTTTTCTTCATTTCCAATTGGAGCCTTCTGTTGTGTCTCTGGTCGAGAGTGGCTAGGTACCAACAACCAGGTACCATGTAAGTCTGGTTTCAGACTGTGGTTCATATAGAGTGTTAGTCTTCTGGACTAATTTCTTCCTAGAATCTTTGATTTCTCTTACTTTCTGTTGCTCCAGATAGGAAGAGACCAATAATTGTACCTTGGGGTGACTACTCACATTTTTAAGACGCCAGAAACTGCTCATCAGACAGGGAGGTAGAAGATGATCTTTAAGAACTACGTTGTGCCAGTTAAGCTGGGTATCCTTCAAGACTACTATCCTTGTTGTTGGTAGGTGCTACTGAGTCAAGGAAGACTCCTAGAGACTCTATGAACCACAGACCTAAATACTGTCCTGTTTGTGCCATTCTCATCATCTCTGAGCCCATTGATCCAGTCACTTTGTCAATTCTTCTCATTAGAGGCCTTCCTCTCTTTCACAGACCCTCCCCAAGGAATAGCCAGCCTCTCTTTAGCAACATGCCCAAAGTATATGAGAAGAGGCTTCATCATCCTTGCCTCCTAGGAGCATTCTGGCTGTACTTTTTACAGGATATATCTGTTTATTCTTTCAGCAATCTGTGGTATAGTTAGTTCTCTCCTCCAAAACCTTAGCAAGGCTAGAATCTATGCAGGAACAGACTGCCACGTCTTTCTATCATAAAGCAGGCTGGTGGCTCAAACTTCTGACCTTTGGGTTAGCAGCTCAACACTTTGCCACTGGGCCAACAGGGTTCGCTTGTCCTCTCATATTCCAAAGTCTGCATTTCTTTCCCACTATACTGTTTCTCTGCTGAATCTTTCTTGGAAATAAAGATTTGTTAGCTTTTTTTCTCCCACTAACATTTTATGGTTCTAAAATCAGAACACTTGTTTATATTTTTATCCTTCTTGTTCTCTTCCAAGGTGGTGTGTGAACTCAGTAAGTTTATTATGTAACACTTTCAGATTTGCAAACATAAAAGATAACTTTTTTCTATTTTTACTAGATCATGTAAAAATATTAAAACAAGAAATGAATATTAGGTTTTGCATTTGAGAGGTATGTGTTTTTTATCTATACTTACAGACAAGGAAACTGAGGCACACAATATCTGAGGAAAGACTGCTGATAAATGAAAAAGCTGTAGTAGAATTTTTTGACTGCAAATGTGGATTTTTTTCTCCCCAATATATAAAAATAATAACTCATTGCCATCAAATCGATGCAAACACACAGTGACCGTGTAGGACAGGGTAAAACTGCCACATTAGGTTTCAGAGTTTGTAAACTTTATGGAACAGAGGTATATTCTTGTGGTAGTATATATATTTGACATTCTTTGCCAACACTATAGTTCAAAGGCTCAGTTCTTTGGCCTCTCTTGTTCATTGTCCAACTTTCATGTGCATATGAAATAATTGAGAAATCATGGCTTGGGTCTTTCATCTTTCTTTAGTGAAGCAGTTGGTGAGTTAAAATTGCCTACCTTAACCATCCAAATTCCATGATGGATGGAGAGGAGATTGAAACTGTCAAGAACTTCATCTTGCTGGGATCCACAGTTAGCACCCTTGGTACCAGCAGTCCAGGAAATAAGGAGATGCATTTCACAGGGAAATTATAAAATTAGGATCCCTTCCAAATTATTGAGGAGTAGTAGTGTCAGTTTGAGGACTAAAGTGCGTCTGATTCAGGCCATAGTCTTGGTGATTACTTGCTGTGCATCTGAGAGTTGGACAGTGAATAAAGATGACATGAAAAGAATTGGTGCCCTTGAGCGGCGGTGTTGGAGAAGAGCATTGAGCATTCCTTGGACAGCCAAGAGAATGAACAGATATATCTTGGAGAAGGTGCAGCTGTAGTGCTCTTTGGAGGCAAGAATGATAAGGCTTCGCCTCCCATACTTTGTACATGTTCCTAGGAAGGGCTATTCATTGGAGAGGGACATGATGCTGGGAAGGGTGGAGGGTCGGTGAAGGAGAGGAAGACCTTCAACCAGGTGGCATTGACATGGTGACTGCTGCAAAGGGCCCTTGTGTGTCAGGAAGGGTGAGGATGGCGCAGGACATAACAGGGCTCAGATCTTCTGTTCACAGGGCAGCTATGAGTTGTGACTAACTTGCCAACACCTAACAACAACAACTAACACCCTAACCACTGTACCATCAAGGTTTCTATAGAAATGATAAAATACATTCAGTTACTGTTACTAGCTACTATCGAGTGAAAGTTCTGTTTGTCATTAAAGAATTCAATAATGTGAATCTTTTCCTTTTCCTTTTTGCTTTTCCTTTTGCTCCTTTTATGTTTCTGCTAGGTCTCAGGGCACTCTGGTGGCCTAGTGGTAAAAATCTGCATTGTAATCCCAGAAACACATTGTTGAAACCCACTAGCTACATGGTGGGGAAAGGATGGAAAATCTCCTCCTATGTTATTACTGGCCTCTGAAAATCCAGTGGAGGGTCAGCTATGGGTCAGTTCTGACTCAATGGTATATAACAACAATGGGATGCTATAGTTTTATGTACTATCGAGTAGGACCTGAATCATAGCTGACCCTCTAGTGGGTTTTCAGAGGATGTAAATTGCAGGAGAGATGAGATCACTAGATGGACTCGAACCACGTGCCCTTGAGTTGGCAATGCAGCTTCTTACCACTAGATTTCCAGGGCTTGGTATTGAAGAATTCATTTCAGCCAATCACAGCCGACATACACTCTAGCTCCAGCTCCTCAGGAGATTACTGCCTTAGATTCCTCAGCATCCCTACCACCATTGGCCAAGCAGCAACGTCTCCCTGTGCTCCAATGAGATGCACTGGGGATGCCCAGGACAAAAAGTGCTTAGGATAGTGTTCAGAGATTTGTGGGTCACTGATGGTCCTACAAGACTTTAACACTGACAAAGAAATAGGGTCAATCAACCAATCGTTCCACCTCCCTCCTTCATTATGAACATCCCAGAAACATGATAAGGAATCATTCCATTAAAATCACTGTAAGAAGACCCAAGTAGGTAATAGCTACTTGTTAAAAAAATTGTATGGATTGACACAGACTAGAACAATAGGCTTGAGCATGTGGGAGATTGTGACTATGGCACAGGATAGGCCAGAGATCGGATCTGTTCTTCATAAGGTTGCTGGGAGTCGTAGTCTATTTAACAACATCTAACAACAACAAGATGAAAAATGTATAATGTATATGAATTTTTGAGATACTCTTTCTAAAAAGTCAATTGGTGAATTGTTATACAAATTGTTATCAGAATTATGTTTAAAAGCATTTAAATTTCCAAACTGGTACAAATGTGTGGTTTTTTTTTAAAAATAAAAAGTTCATAAAAACAACAAGATTAAACGGATTATATAGAGTTTGAAGTGGGAGGTGGAGAGGAAATCTTAGAAATGGCTGTGGAATCAAGTTTCGCTGTTGTGTTACTGCTCCTCCAGATGAATTACTGTTGCACTGAAGCAGGTTAATTTACCACAGGACATTGCCTGTGTAGTCATGATTTTTGAGTTCCTGTTTATGGAGGCTACTGACCAAGAACTTTGTGATGACTGAAATAAAGAAAGACATTAGAGCTGTGAACAATGGAGGAAGGAACAGTTCCATTTTCCATCCTTCCTCCATACAACCCAGCAGAGAGTGTTGAGTAAAATGGTCATCTAGCTTGGTTGTACTTGTAGGGACATGTATGCAAGTATTGTTTATTTGGTAACTCTTGAGGTCAACAGATGGCATGAGGAAGAACTGCCTCTGATGGAGACACTGCAGAATACTGTGAAAACAGTTTGAGAAATTGACAGAATGCGCCTCCCCTATGCTCAGCACACCAAAGTCAAGAAACTCACTAATTCATCTGCTCACTCATCAGATACATACTGGACACCCATTGTGTGGAAGACACTTGGTGGGAAGCCAAAACTGCTAAGGAGGTTAGCATGTAGACAAAGGTTAGTTACACAAAGGACTACACAAAGAATGTAAAAGCTTAGAAAAGACATTCTCCCACCCCCACCCCCAGCTATTAGATCTTAATTCCTTATTATCAAAAGCCTAGAGGAAATCATTGCCCATTAATCATAGTGATATATTGATGAGGGTCTAAGCCTCCCCCTTAACCATTAGGCAGCTCTTTTAGTATCATACTTGACAGTGTTATATTGCTTAAGAGATAACAGAGTTCACGTTATCACAAGAGCAACGGTTATGCTGATTATGCTAGATACAAGGAGAAACATCTCTGTGGGAAAACTATTCTCAGGTTCTCACTTCAAATAACTTGACAGAAATTTAGGATGTGCTATTTCAATGTGTAATTAATTTTGAAAGAAATGTTGAAAGTTAAAGAAAATTTGATTGTTAAAAAATGCATACATAACCTTACTTCTCCTTTCCACTCCCCTCATTCGTTCTCATATATATATATATATATATATATCTGTATGATTTCAATAAAGTAGAGGCTTGATCGGAAAAAAAAATGCATAAAAAGATTTGTGAGGAGTCAAAGAAATACATTTGATTTATTTCATTTCCTTCATGGTAATTTAAATGGAAAAGATATTTATGCATAAAGAATATTTAAAGAGAAAAAAAAATAACCAGGATCTTTTCTTTCTGCTGTGCATACATAGGCTTGGTATTATTTAACAGATGAACAAAACAACCTAGTTATTCAAACTCCAAACATGACTCTATGACTCATAATTACTGCCTGACTTCAAATTCTATTGTCTAACAATTGCCTCATTGAAATGAGTATGTTGACTTGTCTTGTGAGTGTTGACTAACTAGAAGAAGTCCTCCCAGTTTCTCCTGAGAGGCCACTTCCTTCTTCCTGTGATCAACAGCTCCATAACACCTCTGTGGGGTGATGACATTCTGGAGTCCTGGGTGGTGGGGTGAGCTTGAAGGTTGAATTAGGGATATCACACTTCCATCCAATTAAACACATGATTACATCCAAATATTTAAATATTTGAAGAGAGCATCTACTCAGTGTAGCAGGCAGTCTTTTGAAACCACGACATCTTCCTTGCTCGGTCCCTTCGTTCTCTTCATGCTGAGTGCTATATGTAGTTTGGAGTCTTCTGTTTGGGTACAAGAAGAGCAAAAAGGAAAGGAAGAGGAAGGGAGGAAGGGTGGTGTGGCAGTCTAGTGCAAGGACACTGCAGTAGTTCAGCAGAGGTGGGAGCTTTCTCTGTTTATCACCGCCTTGTTAGCCTTGGTGACACAAATGCTGTTTGTGCTCATCTACAATTGAGTCATTTTGCAAAGGTGAAGATGAGGCAAGACTTTTTCTATTGCCTACTTTCTGTACATCTACCATACCAAATGTATACCAGAGTGTGCTGGGCAGGTTACGATCTCTCTGGGGTTCAATCTCATTAATACATTGTTTGTGGATTTACAGTAGCATTCTGTGTAAATGGAAACAGAATAATGTCAGCCAAAGCAGAAACTGCCAAAGATCAAACTTTATGCGGGATGCTGAGGGATGTGACTGGATGTGTCTAACCTGTCAGAGTATTGCTAGACACTGTGTTCCCCGCCATCTCCATTTCTTTCTTAACTTCCTTTAAGCTGCTGAGGCCCAACAGGGACTTGATCTTCACTTTCAGTATATATATTTGTTTAGTTAATCATAAAATTTTTGAAATCACTGAAGTCCACTTTAAAAAAATCATGTCTCTGAATAGACATAGTAAGGGGATAGTCACTTAGAGGCTGACTGTGAGGTAGCATGTGTGGAATTTGTGGCCCCTTTTTGAAGGAGGATGGCTCTATTAGCATTTATATTTCTGCCAGATGCACTTATTTTTCTGGAATGTTCTTATAGGATGATATTCTGAGAAAAAAAGTCCAAAAGTATGACGGCTTCCACTTCTCCCCTGAAACATAGATAACTGGAGGGGAGGGGGAGCCAACCTCTCACACTGCATAGTCTCCTGCTTAAGAAGTAATAAAATCTGATTTCCCCTGGAGTTTCAAGGTAGACTGCAAATCAGTCACCCTCCTACTTTTTTTCCATTATTCAGA
Organism: Elephantulus edwardii; assembly: GCF_000299155.1. Classification (NCBI taxonomy): domain Eukaryota; kingdom Metazoa; phylum Chordata; class Mammalia; order Macroscelidea; family Macroscelididae; genus Elephantulus; species Elephantulus edwardii. The sequence goes on from NW_006399995.1 coordinate 1,282,764, forward strand.
ATCAAATGTAGAAACATTATACAAGAACTTGAACTTTCCAAATAAACCATACTGTATTCCCTCCTCTACTCCTACTCCCTCCCACCCCAGAAATGAAATTGGAAATATCACAAACCCTCATCATCTTCTTGTGGTAAATCTGATTCATGTCTATAGCAGCCGTTGCGAAATCACCTCGTTTCGTACTGCTTAATTCGCATAGCTGCCTGAGGCTGGTACTTGAGAAATTATTATTATCATCCTCATACCTGAGACTTTAGATCTGAATCTGGTGTCACCTGGCCACTATTGTATACTGATGCTATCCTAAAATGTCTGGTTAACCTCAATTGGAAATTCTCAATTTTTTACATTCTGTAAATTAACACGTAATGCTCCTCCCTGCTTTTACAATCCATTCTACAAGGATTAGTAGCAGGCTAGTTACTAAAAGGCAGATGCCAACAATGTCCCAAATGTTTGACTTGCTGTACCACCCCATGATTTCCAACATCAGCTATTCTTCCTTCATTAAGTTCCCTGACTCCTCTATGTCCCTTGAATTGTGTGGTTCACTAGATGGTCTCACAGAAACTCAGACCTGTCAGGGAAATGACTCAGCGTGACTGTGGGTGATGGAGGCTGGTGTTGCAGAGACAGTGAGCAATGGGCTGGGATCCTGTAGACTGTCAGCTGTGGTGCTGCTGGATTCTATGTCCCAGGAGAGTGACTGTCCCAGAGAGGGTAAGCACTGAGCCTCCATGAGCTTATACAAGCCTCTAGTAAGGTAGGGCTTATATCTCACCTTAATCCTAGCTCCATAATACAGTAAATACTTCATCACAAAATACAAAGTTGATCAATGGTGAGGAAAGCCATGTTACCTTTGCCACCACATTCCCATTGTGTGCCTGAAAACATTTTCTTTGCCAAATCTAGTCAAACTCATTGCCATTGAGTCAATTTCAACTGAGCAATCTTCTATCTGACTTTCAGTGCTGTAAATGTTAATGAGAGGAAACAGCTCATTTCTCTCCAATGGTGCTGCTATCCTAACCACTAAATAAGTGGATAACCACTAAATAAGGATTTGTGTGGCCAGGGAGGGTCTTTTTGGCTTTCCATGTAGAAACTGGCCTTGCTCTTTCTATACCTTGTAATATTGCTGATATCCTGGTGGAAGTAACACTAGCTCTTAGTCCAAAATAAGAATTGAGTTAAGAATGCTGGTCTTTTTAGATGCCGCTGAGTCAACTATGACTCACAGCAACTCTATGAACAACAGATCTGAAACTTGTCCTCTCCTCCTCTGTCAAACTCACCATCTTTAATATGGATAAGCTCACTGTTACAATCACTGTGTCAACCCATCTTGTAAAGGATCTTCTTTGTTACTGACCCCACCATCACCTTTCCCAGCATATCTTTTCCAAGGACTGGTCTCTCCTGATAATATGTCCAAAGTAGGTAAGAGCAAGTTGCACCATCCTTGACTATAAGGGGTATCCTAGTCATACTTGCTCCAAGACAGGCTTTTTCGTTCTTTTGGCAACATGAGAGTATTCAATAGTTTTGAATATTCTATAGTCTTCCCTAGTTGTTTTTGTTGTTATGTGCTATCGAGTCGACTACGACTCATAGTGACCTTATGAACAATTGTTCTGAACCCTGCCTTATCTTGAGTCAATTGCATTACCTCCAACTCATGTAATCACATTACCCCAGTTATTGAGTCAATCCATCTCATTCAGGTTTTTCCTCTCCTGTGCTGACCCTCCTCCCTTCTAAGCATGAAGTCCTTTTCCAAGGACTTGTTCCTCTTGCAACATGCTCAAAGTACCTAAAGTGGAGTTTAAAAATTCTTGCCTCCAAGGAGCAGCCTCTCAAGAATCAAAGGACGAATCGATTCTCTAGCACCGTGATTAAAACGCATCAATATTTCTTCAATCATCCTCATTCGTTGTTCGATTTTTCAGGTGCATAGGTGGTATAGCACTGATCTGTGCATTGCTGTACGGAGATAACTCATGGTTGCTGCGATGCTCAACACTGGGACACTGATGTGCCAGACATGGTAATGGTGATCCATGGTGGACAGTGTTTGCTGGAGCTTCCCGACTAAAATAAGCCTGGAAGCAGGAATGGCATCCACTTCTGAAATGGCTTGCCTCCGGAAACTCAATGTACGAACAGTGCTCAGGCCTTTCATTCATAGGGTCGCTATGAGTCGTCCATGACTCGACGACACCTAACAATAGCAACAACAGGAAAGAAATGAAAATGTCATGGCTTGGAATTAGCCTTTAAACTGAATGTTGTTGTTGCTGATTGGCTTTGAGTTGATCACAACTCATAGCAACCCTATGAACAAAAGGCCTGAAGCCTTTCCATAACTATCATTTATCAAAGTTCACAGAGTTTCCAGAGGCATGTTGTTTAGGAAGTGGATGCCACTCCTGCTGGAGCGGAAAATTCCAAATATAGAGAAAATTTGAGATTTCTGGTGGGTGGAAGGAGGTGAGCTCTCCACTATTCTTGGGAAAATTATCTTTTTCAGTCAGTTCTTTTCTTATTTCACGGTTAGGACACCAGCAGTCTCTTTACCTTCCCCTAATGTAATGCAGAAATTATCAGAATATAGAAGGCCAGATTTATTGGAGTATGTACCCAAAGAGGAAAAAATACGTGACTCTATTAGATAATATAATGAGCTCTGGTGGTCTAGTGGTAAGGAGATGTGCTGCCAGCGCAAAGGCACATAGTTCAAATTCACCAGCTGCTCAGCAGAAGAAAGCTGGAAATTCTCCTCCTGTGCAATGTACAGCCTCTGAAAACCTGCTTTAGGGTCAGCTATGAGGCAATTTTGACTCAATGGCAAATAACAACACAACTAGACAACATAAAAAGAGAGCTTGTTTGAACCAGGACTTCAAGTATGTATATTTCTTTTCAACCCAATATAGAAAATCTGTCTTTCCAATCCAGATATGCTAAGTCAGAAACAAGATCTGAACAGGATCCTCATGATCTATAAGAATCAGTTGGGGATCTTTTTATGCTACCATAGGATCTGACTCAGAGTATCTGTGGTGCAATGCAAACTCTCAGCAGACAGTCCACCCAGAGCAAACACATCTAAAGCCCTGATTTCAATATCTAAGTTACTGCTTTGTGACATAGAGCAGAATTAATTTTTTCTCTGTTTTTTTGTAGCCAAGAAAAGGGGAGATTAAAAGAGATTGAGTATTTTGTTCAAGGTTAAATAGCAGTTATGTATTATTACAATTCTTGTAGGTTAAAAAAGAAAGTCATATGACAGTTTCCTATAGTTAGCATAACAGAAAATCAAGAACTGAGGGCAAGGATTCTATTTTCTCTCCAAAGCTCTAATTGAAATTCTATTTCTTACTTGATCTTCAAAAATAAACTGCCTTGATTTTCGTGTTTCATAAATATGTACAAACATTCCCTCAGTCACTGCCATAGCTGACCCTCCCTTCAATTTCTGATACTGTAAATCATATGAGAGGAGATTGTCCATCTTTCTCCCACACAAACACAGGAGGAGACAAAATTGTCTAATTCATGTAATTTTTAAAAATTCATATAATTTTAAACCTTACAATTAAATAAAACAAAAGAAGTAAATTTGATAACATTTATGTTATTTATTAAATAGAGGCTGTTGTTTGGCTGAAGGAAAACAAGGAGCTAAATATTTTTTAAAAATCAAAAGTCTATTATTTTGAAGGAATGATAAGTCTGATAGAATATCTCCCTATACAATATTAAGGAAGGAAAAAATCCCCACTGTATTCAGAAACTCTTTCCTTGCATATTGGCATATAGTAATGAACTGTTGAAAGCTTCTATGCACAAACATGGAATTTCAGTAATACATCTGCTCATTTATGACAACATGACTTTTAGAGCATTTGCTGTGTGATGACTCAGATAAATTCTTCCATCACTTGTGTCTATTTGTACTACTTGTAAAACTTTCATTCATTTATACTGTCAGCTTCTGCTTGGATTGCATCCATCATTCGTGTTCTAAGTTTACAGCTATTTTCCCCACCTTACTTAGTGGATTATAATTAAGCAGAGTATACTCCACTGCAGCCTGTTTTTTATATAAAAAGAAGTTTCAACAGGTTAACTTTTCAGTGAAACCAAATAATACAGATTTTTAATTACCACTACAAAAATTCGTTTGTTTTTGGCCAAAATAAAACTTTCACAATGACTATAATTTTGAGTAGAGTAGTAGCTGCCATTTTAATATTAGGACCTGCTATCCTAAGAGTCCATGCATAGTCATCAACAAATTCAAAATTTGATACTAAACATCCAGTTTTTGCCACCTATGGGAATAAGACAGTGGAGCCAAGCAAACTGAAGCTGTGAACAATCTCAATCCCTTCGCCATCCATCCTGATGCTGCCAATTGGTCCAGTGGGGAGAATCTTTGTCTTCTTGACATTGAGCCTCAGTCCATACTGAAGGCTGCAGTCCTTGACCCTCTGCAG
>NW_006399995.1:1289281-1292471 GCF_000299155.1 Elephantulus edwardii
GGTCCTTGGAGAGGGACATCATGCTTGGGAGGGTGGAGAGACAGTGCAGGAGCGGAAGCCCCTCTATGAGATGGATTGATTCAGTGACTGGGGTAATCGGGTTGGGTGTATCAGAGGCAATGCGATTGGCACAGGATAGAGCAGGGTTTAGGACTGTTTTACATAGGGTCTCTATGAGTCGCAAACGACTCGACGGCACATAACAACAACAACAACATGAGAGTTAAAAAAACCCAGGTTTCGCCTTGTATGTATGTGGAATGTGGGTCTACAGTCCTGATAAGGCCCAGGGGCTACCCATACCTCAAGTGAAAAGTTGAATGGCAAAACTGACTCCCTTTGTTAACTCTCAACAGCATACAGAGCAAATCCCAAATACACAGTTACTTTGCAGAACACTTCTAATTACATGTAAGACTGTTCAGAAAAATGTCTCTCATTTTCTGAACACTTTTTAAACAACAAGTTTATTTTCATTGCAAACAAATAGGCTAACATATATTCATAGTTTTTCTCAAGAGTTTTTTATTTGAGATGAAGCTTGCGTGTTAGAGCTGTGCCTGAGGATAATTGGCACTAATGTTAAAAGTAAACCTCACCAAGAGTCAACACAGCTCCATCCAGCATGCTTTCTGGGTGCAGTAGTTTATACTGGCATGCAGGCTCGTGAGGAACTTGGTTTCCGGATCCTTCCTGTTCAATCATGTTGTAAACACAAGTGCTTACACAGTAGTGAATTATTCTATGACTGAGAAGTAACTTTCTCCCTTCTAGTACTGAGCCCTCATTTGATTGCTTCTTAAAAAAATCATTTGAGGTGGTTGAGAAGAGAAGACCTCACCTTCTGGACCTTTGCCTTTTTATGCAGGAAAGGACATAATTTGATACTGAAATGACATTTAAGATTCTGTGGTGTCACAGCCTGAACTCTGTCCCATGTTTTTACCAGATAATCACCTTTGTTTTGATACAGGGTGGGGAATAGGTAATTCCATTTAGCCTGCAGTGAGTAATGAACCGCTTATGTCAGTATTCAGCACTAGAAACAAGGTCATCTAGATTAAGTCTTAAAAGGCAAGCTCCTCAATTGACAATCCTTTAGTATTTCTAAAGATGTTTTTCTTTTCTAAAAAGAAAAGGAAAAGTGGTTTGGTTTTCTTTTTACAGAAAGTACAGCAGACTTTCTGGCCTGCTCTAATAAAATGCATTCAATGAGATAAATGTCATGATTCTCACCTTAACCAAAAAAAGAAGAAGAAAACAAAAACCAACCAAACAAAAAACCAACAACCCAGCATTAGGCACGGGGAAATGAGAAGCAACAATAGCATTAGTAAAATAAGCCATCACCTATGTTGCGGGTAATTGGAAGATCCTAGTGCCACCATTTCTTCCCCCATGACCCAATCCAGAGAGCAGATGATAAAGAAAAGAGAAAACCAATACAAAAAGTCTTCTAACATCCCTCAGGGATTACAGAAAGATGTTAAATTCTTTTCATCTTTAAGGAAATTCTTAATTAAATAACTTTATTACATTTTTATGGTCTTTGTCCCCCTTATCAATCATCTCTCAAATTTCCTTCATTTTTCTGTTTTTTTCTCAATTCACTGTGATTATTCCAAGCCTTTCTTCTATGCCATTAATGACATGTTTAATCATGTTGTTAGATGCTATTGCATCCAATATGACTCAGCGGCCAATGAGTCCTATGCTCTGTTCATGCTATCCCCATGATCTCTGACATGCTCAGGCTCATTGATACAGCCATCGTGCCAATCCAGCTCTTTGAGGGAAGTCCTAGGAAGTCTTTATTCCAACTGAGTTCTAATTTATTATCTCCTCTATGATACTATTTGGCTTCCCAACTTGTTTCCCTAACTCTGCATTTCCTCTTTTCATATAATATTACTTTATCACTCAATTTTGGACTTTTTGTTTACGTAATGTTAAGATGTAATCCGTGTTGAAGGCAGTAGTCTTCGATCCTCTGCAGCAAGCGCTTCAAGCCCTCACTCTAAGCAAGCAAGGTTGTATCATCTGAATAACATAGGTTGTAAATGAGTCTTCCTCCAATCCTGATGCCACATTCTTTTTAGGGTCCAGCTTCTCAAATGACCTATTCTTCATCTGGATTGAATAGATATGGAGAAAAGATACAACATGAACTCACACCTTTCCTAGTTTTAAACTATGCAGTGTTCTCTTGCCCTGTTCATTCCACAGCTTCTTGATCTAGGTACAGGTTTTGCATGAACATGGTTAAGTGTTCTAAGATTCTCATTCTTTTCAAATGTCAGCCATAATTTGTTGTGATCCACACATTCAGATGCCTTTCCATGGTCTTTGGGGTGTGTGTGTGTGTGTGTGTGTGTGTGTGTGTGTGTTACATTATATTTGTGGTGTTAGAGAAGAATACAGAATATCCCACAGACTGCAAAAAGAACAAACAGATAAGACTTGGAGAAGGAAAAAAAAAAAAGACTTGGACAAGGTGCAGCCAGGATGCTTCCTGAAGGCAAGGATGAGGAAACTGGTCCCACATACTTTGGGCATGTTGTTAGGAGTGGCTATTCTTTGGTAAGGGGCATCATGCTTGGAAAGATGGAGTCAGCAAAGGAGAGAAAGACTCTTAACCCGACATATTGACATGGTAACTACTGGATTGGTCTCAAGTACATCAGAGCTGATGAGGATGGCGCAAGACAGGATAGGGTTTAGATCTTTCGTTCATAGGTTTGCTATAAGTGTAATTGATTCAATGGCACCTAACAATAGTATTGTATTTGCCAAGCAATTTCTTTTGAGGCTGACCATGTTGAACACAGGGAGGGACCTTGTTGTTGTTATGTGCCGTCAAGTCACTTGCGACTCATAGGGACCCTATGCACAACAGCCCTAAACTCTGCTCTGTCTTCTGCCAATTGCACTGTCTCTGACACTCCCATCCTGATTACCCCAGTCACTAAATCAATCCACCTCATAGAGGGCCTTCCCCTCCTGCGCTGTCCCTCCACCCTCCCAAGCATGATGTCCTTCTCCAAGGACTTGTCTCTTCTTAAAACATGTCCAAAGTATGTTAGACGGAGCCTCAAGATCCTTGCCTCCAAAGAGCCATCCAGTTTAACCCTTTCCAGGATGAATCTGTTTGTTTTCCTAGCAGTTCATGGTACTCTCAATACTCTTCTCC
>NW_006399995.1:1293921-1299911 GCF_000299155.1 Elephantulus edwardii
TGATGCCTTTTGAAATCTTCTATTCAATTCTTTAGTATCTTCAATTCTTCTTTGTGCTTTGGCTTCTCTATGCTCCAGTGCAATTTTAAGAGTCTCTTCTGACATCCATTTTGGTCTTCTCTTCCTCTCTGTCTTTGTAATGACTGTTTGCACTCTTCCTGGATGATACCCTTGATACCCTCCAACAACTTGTCAGCTCATTAGTGTTCAAGGCCTCAAACCTGTTCCTGAGATGGTTCTGAAATTCGGGTGGGATATACTCAAAGTCATATTTTGGTTGCCTTGGATTTGGTTTAACTTTCCTAAACTTCAGCTTGAACTTGCATATGAGTAGTTGGTGATCTGTTCCACAATCAGCTCCTGGCCTAGTTTTCACAGCTAATATTGAGCTTCCCCTGTGGTTCTTTCCACAGATGTAATCATCCTCTTACTTACTCTACTAGATTGCAGTCAAACTCTATTAGCTTGTTATGGAATCAGTTGCTTTTGCTGCATACAAACTTCAGTTTGATTGCTGTGTGCTGCTCCAAAGCAAACTGCACTGTGTGGTCTAAGGAGGGAAGTAAGTACTTAACTGAGACCATTTAAGTTTGTGGGAATAGATTCTGCCTTCTCTCTCTGCAATTATATACAATGAATATACTTACTGGCTCCTGAGATACCTGTGATTTTCCATCATTGCACCCCTTTTGATCATCTCCTGTCCTGCCACATGGAACGCTGTCACCTCCCCCTTCACTCTCATCTTTTCTCCCCCTAATCGTTTAAATTGTATCGCTTCCTCAAAACAACAGAAAAATGTCCTAGAATATTCCTAAAGTCATCCCCAAATGAAAAGTGATCAAATCACTCTCTAAAGTCTAATTATTTTTTTGACCCATTTGAAAGATATGATTGCTTTTCTCAACTTAACTTCATTGCCATCAAGGCAGATCCTGATAGAACATTGCTACCAGTTGGAACCAACTCAATGGTAGTGGTTTTAGGGGCTTGGGGTTTCTTTGCTCATTATAGTGATAGGCTTGCAAGATAGTTGAACAAAATGGTCTTAAAATCAAGTAAGGCCAGTCCTTGAGCAGTACATTTATGGTTTATTGTTGTTCAGCTCTTTTCTCTCCTAGGAAGTGTTGGCTTACCATCCACCCTCACTGCCCCTCTTTTGTGATTATGCTTTTCTCTCTCAAGCTCTGGTGACAGAGCCCACAGGGAGTTGTGCTGCTAATCCAGAGGTGGTGCAGTGCTGCACTTTGAATCTTCCAAAACTGCTGAGGAAGAAGGAAGGGCAATTTCATCCCATAAAATTACAGCCTCCAGAACTCCTCCGACTCCACGGTAATGAGTTAGCTTCTTTTCTGTTCTCACTGACTGCAGATGTCTAGTCTGTTCTCCATGAACGAGTTCATTGATCTATCCACACACAGTCCTTGCTATGTATTGATGAATAGTGTGGAAGATCTTTAACTCACAACTCAGCATCAAGGCCACCTATATCCTGCGTTAGACTGTACCAACCTTGAAAGGCAAATACATATTTTCACACTGAAGTTGGAAAATGTTCTTAACAATTGAACTGATGATTTTTTCCTGCTCCAAATATATTGTAATACACAAATAATTGCATTATAAGGGAATTGCAGCTGTTCTCTTAAATTTTACCCAAACCTCAATGTTTTGTTAGTCACTTTTGACTCATAGTGACCCTATGTACAACAGCTCAGAACCCTGTTCTATCCTGAGCCCACCTTACTGTCTCTGACACACCTACCCCCATTAACCCAGACACTCAGTCATTCCATCTCAACGACGGTTTTCCTCTCCTGCGCTGTCCCTCCAACCCTCACAAAAATGATGTCCCTCTCCAAGGACTGGTTCTTTCCTTGCAACGTGCCCAAAGTATGCCAAATGGAGCTTCAGAATCCTTGCCTCCAAGCAGTAGCCTGATATCACTCTCTCTTGAATGAATCTCTTTCTTCTCCTAGCAGTCCATGGTATATTACAATGTTAAAAAAAATTGAAAAGACACTGTGACAGGTACTGAGGATAGAGTGGTGATACAGTAGGATTCTACTACCATGGAGTTCAACATTTCATTCAGGAAGGTAAAGAAATCAAACAAATAAAAAACCTGTAAGTAAGATAATTTGAGATGAATATCAACAACAATCAGGCAATAGTGTATATATATGATCAAAGAAGACCTCATTAAGGATGTGATCTTTGAACTAAGGTCTAATTGATAAGTCAACTAAGTGAAGATCTGACCGAAAAGTAAGTACAAAGGTCTTGAGAAAGGAACAAGCTTTGTGTATTTGAAGAAAGGGAAAAAGTATGTCAGAGTACCATGACTGTGGAGATAAGGCTGTTTATGTAGCCAGGGCCAGAATATAAGGGTCTTGGAAACCTTGGTAAGGTGATTGCACTCTATTAAAAATACAACAGAAGTTCGACTGGAGATTTGAAGCAGGGAAATGATCTTATTCAATCTGTTCCCAAAAGGTTGCTATACTCGTTCTATATTTGAAAGAAATGAAAATATGTACCTGCATAAAGACTTGTACATGAATGTTAAATGTAGTATTGTTTATAATAGCAAAAAAAGGAAAATGGGCAAATGTTTATCAATGGTTTATTTTATAAACAGTATGTAGTATATCTATACGAACAATATTGATTAATCATAAAAAAAGAAATGCTATAACATGGATGAATCTTGAAAACATTATGCTAAATGAAAAAAGCCTGTCAAAGAGGACCATATATTACATGATTCCACTCATATACTATGTCCAATACAGGAAAATACACAGATTCAGAAAGATTTATGGTTGCTTGAAAATTAGGGAGTATGAGAACAAGGGGCCTGGAGCTAGAGGGTACAAGGTTTCTTTCTGAGGTGAAAATATTCTAAAATTTGTTGTGGTGAAAGTTGCATAAATCTGAGTACTCAAAATAGCCTTGAATTTTACATGTTAAATCGGTTAATTTAGTGGTTTATAAGTTTTTCATCTCACAAAACTATCCCTCCACAAACAAAGGAATTTTAATACCTTCATCCTGGATTGATCAAGAATGATTTAATAAAGAATTTAGCGTTTTAGTCAACCTTAAATAGGTTAAAAAAGAAAACAAAATGACAACCAGAAAAAGTCTTATATTTGTTTGAAAGACTGTATCAAAATTTATTATAATAATACAAGCAATGTTAAAATACAATATACAATTAATTGCTAGTTAAATTCCCAATCTATGTTCTAAATGACATTTCTGGTCCATAACCAAGATACTCAGTTAAAAAACCCCCAAACACTGTTAATGATAAAATAAATTTGAGAAATGGTGATACTACACACGGTTTTCTTGGTGATTCCCAATGTATTTTATCAGCTTACTAAAAAGTTCAGAGAAATCCTCCAGCGACCTTTGCTCAGATCAAAAGTGCTTGCTCACAAGAAGAATCCAAAGTTCTAATGCTGGAATAAAACCTGTTTCTCAACTCAGCAAAGTGTGATGGGAAGGCAGAATTCCAGGTGGAAGTGGAAAAGGAGAAAACCTGGATTAGTACTACAAACATAAAACATTTTCCAAAACAGATGAGCATCCCAAATACCATGATCTAAGGGAACAAGTGGAAATTATAAATTTGGAATCATAGGTGTGAAAACACAGTGGTTTTATGAAACTCTGATGGCCATCTTTCCCAGTCAAGGTGAAGCTCACAAAGATTGGACTTTGGTGTAAGAGGACAACCAATGTTATGACTTATGAACCCTTCTTCCCTCATGCACTACTGAGTCTCTGTGTTAGTTTTTATAATAATATTCATTTAGCTTTTATAACATCCCTGTGGGTGTAGAAGACACTGATAGCTAGATTCTGGGAACATATTTCTTCTAGGTGCTGTGGACTTGCTTATATTTTTAATTTTCTGGGGTATGTGTCCCGTTAACTACCTGAATTTTCTAAAGTAAGCATCTGAGAACTTTGGGTTGAACTAATCCAGCATTAAAGTTGCTGTTGTTGTAGGGTGCCGTTGAGTCAAATACAACTCACAGAGACCTTATAAACAAGAGATCTGAACTCTGTCCTATCCTGCACCATCTTTTTCATCCTTGACACATTTGAGTCCATTGCTGCAAACACTGTATAAATCCATCTCATTGAGGATATTCATCTCCTTCTCTAACCTTCGACCTTTCCAAGCATTATGCCCCTTTTCTAGAAATAGCCCCTCCTAACAACATGTCCAAAATATGTGCAATAAAAGCTTCACTATCTTTACCTCCAAGGAACATTCTGGCTGCACTTTCTCCAAGACATATCTATTTGGTTTTTTTGTCAGCCCACGGGATCTTCAGTACTCTTCTCCAACACCACAACTCAAATGCACAATTCTTCTCTTGTCTTCCTTATTCATTGTCCAACTCTCAGATGCACAGCAGGTGACTGGAAAGACTATGACTTGGATCAGTCACACCATAGTCTTTAAACTGACATCATTGCTCTTCGGGACTTAAGAGAGATCCCTGACAGCAGACCTTCCCAATACTGTAAATTTCCTAATCTCCTGACTGCTGGTACCAAGGGTGTTGACTGGGAATCCAAGTAAGATGAAATTGTTGACAATTTCTTAATGTTTTCTTGATGTGGAAATGTCATCCATATTGAAGGTTGTAATCTTTGATCTTCTGCAGCAAGAGGTTCGCATCATCTCCACTTTTAGTAAGCAAGGTTTTGTCATCTGCAAAATATAGGTTGTTGATGAGTCTTTCTCTAATCCTAAGCCACATTAAGTCCAGCTTCTTGAATGATTTGCTCAGCATACGGATTGCATAGATGTGGAGAGAAGATACAGCCCTCACACACACCTTTCCAAATTTTAAATTGTGTAGCCAGTGTTCCTTCGCTCTTTTTGGACAATAGTTTCTTGATCTAGGTATAGATTTCCTAGAAGCACAATTAGGTGTTCGAGAATTCTCATTCTTCTCAATGTTAGCCATAGTTTGTTATGATCCAAACAGTGAAATGCCTTTGCAGAGTCAGTAAAACATTGACAGACATTATTTTGATATTCTCTGCTTTCAGCCAAGATTCATCTGATAGCAGCAATAATATTGCTGGTGCCAAGGCTTCTCTAAACCCGACTTGAACTTCTGGCAGTTAGACGTTCTCAATTCCACGCAGGGATTGTATTTGCACAGTTTTTATGCTGCAAATATTTATGGAGAAACTAATCCCTGCCAGACACTGTCCTAGGGACTGGAGATACAATATAAAACAAAGAGAAAATAATTCCTGGTGCTCATGGAGCCAATATTCTAATTGAGAAACTGAAATAAAAAGAAATATGCACACTGTTATTAGGTGTAAAACAAAATAAAAAGTGTATCAAGAGGATTTGAAGACTCAGTGTGGTCATGGAGGTGAAAGACCTTAGTGAAAAGATGATTTTGAGGAAATACAGTAATGGAAATGAAGAAGTTAGCCTACAAAAGAACAGAGATCCAAGATGGCGGCAGAGGCAGAGACAGCGTGGTGAGCTGCGGGAGCAGCGAACCACTTAAAGCAGGGCCATTATGGCCTTCCACAGACTTCAGCTTATTGATAACTGAACACTTAAACAGTTGATGACTGGCCCTCAGTGAAGATCGAGGCTCAACAACAGGAATTCAAGGATTCCCAAGGAGAAATGGGTGAGTCTCGTGGCTCCCAACTCCCCCTCTGCAGAGCCCTCGCTGCGTTGCACAGCCACTGCAGCTCCATGAGGCTTCCACAGCCAGAATGAATGGATTCTGGGCACAGGCCCTCCTCAAGACTGGTACAGCGAAGCCACCACACTGCCGCAAGGTGGTCTTGTTCTGGAGAGAATTCTTGGAGCCAGGATGGCAGCTGTGAGGGAAGCAGCCACCCTCCAGCCGCCCGCACAAGAGGGGCCGCACACCAGCTGAGCACCTGTGCGGTGGGGTGGGGGGGGCGCGTCCCCAACGGCTGCC
>NW_006399995.1:1301271-1311716 GCF_000299155.1 Elephantulus edwardii
TGGACCCACCTGGGAAAACACTTTGCAGTCCAGAGGGGAGCAAATGACAGGAAAATATCTTCTAACAGAGCAAGAAGGCAAGCAGCTTTAACCCAAGACCACCAGTAAGGTGATAAAGCATCCTCCCTTCCCCCCTTTACATCTACACCCCTTTTCAACATGAAGAAGCCAGAGAGTCGGCATCCAATTCCCAAATCAATAAGACAGTTGGCTTAATTACCATTGGAAAAAAAAAAGAATAGCAAATGACAAAGCCTTCAGATAGACTGATATCTACTATGCTCAAGGCACAGTACAGAGGCTGGTGTGACTGGAGCAGAGATCTGGAGGGAGAGTCATGGTCTGTGGATCTGAGACACAAGAGGAAGACAAATCATGCAGGGCCTTGTAGGTCACATTAAGAGTTTTTCTTTTTACTCTGGGATAGAAAGCCCTGGAGAGCTTTGCACATACAGATGACATAATGTCGTGTATGCTCTCTGTGTGGAGGGAGCATAGACTACAAGGAATAAAGGGAGAAGCAAGGGAACCAGTAGGAGGTTTTTGCCACCATCTGAGAGGGAGAGAAATTGCTGTGAACTTGATCAAGAAAACACTTACAGAGCTCTTGAGATGAGGGCTCAAATTTGCATGAAAGAATCAGAAGGCAGATCTAGTGCACAAAGGCAAGGAAGCAGAAAAATGGAAAATCTGTTAAGTTATAAAGCAACCTAAGAATCCACGAGAAACATTTTGATCCTTTATCTTGTATGTTAGAAATACAGTAATTAGCCAAATGACAAAAAATCATGAATGAGATACTGAGAAAACCCCAAAGAATGTTTATAGCCACATACTGCATAATCTGTTTAATAATAAAATATGCATAGCTGTGTTATGGCCTCTAGTGGCAAATATCTGTATTTCAAAATCCAAACGCCTCCAGAAATCATTTCTCCTTTGCTACAACATTTTTCTCCCTTTGTGATTGTGGCTGTGAATGATTTGAGGCCATTAAATTCAAGGTATAATTGGATCATAACATGAGGTACATATAGAATTCTGAATCCAACTCTCCCCCTAGCATCTGCAATATGCTGATGATTTTTCATTCCACAACAAACTGTTGATGCTGATAGAATTTTGAAACTGTTGTTTTGCTTCCAATTCAGTTTGGTGGATGTTAGCTTTTGAACAAAAAGTAGCCTGTTTCTACCATGCATGACTTGAGTTTATGCTGAGAAAAATCTTTGCAAAAACACTGCATATATCTACTGACAACCAGACAAGAAAGACTTTCTGTTTCTTTGCTATTTCTTTGTAGAATACGGGCTTGGGGTTTATTAAGGATGGCACAGGAAAGGACAGGATGAAAACTGTTGTTCATAGGGTCATTATGAGTCATACTCAACTCAACGGCACCTAATAACGACTTATGGATGGAGCAATCGTCAGTTGCTGTTCTAGATATACATTATCCTAAGGATTATGATAATACATGAAGGTGTGATTGGCCATTTATATTTTTAATGATAATCACTAAAATGTGGAAATATAAAATCGTCATCAATTTATGTTCATTTAATCACCAAATCTGTGTTTATTTCAGTTGTGCTTTTAATGTCTAACATGATCCAGGAAGCTCTTTAAACATATTCCAGAGGCATTATCAACTTGCTAACAATGCTAACCGTAATTTAAGGATCTCTGGTGGTGTAGTGGAGTATGTGTGGGAGTCCTAACTGAAAGATCAGTGGTTTGAATCCATCAGCTTCTTTGAGGGAGAAAATGGGCAGTCTCCTCACATTATAATTTACTACTTTGGAAATCCATTGAAAGGTCACCACCAGATGAGTCAAAATCAACTTGACAGAAGTGGTTTATCTTTAATTTATCAACGGACATGGTGCAAATGTTTACTAAGAAATCTATAAAGGGAACTATTTTCACAGGGAAACAGTACAGTTATCTCAAGCAGTCATCAAAACTTCTGTTTGTTCTGCCTTACAACCTCTTGAAGTAGTTAATTTTGAGATCAGAGGAGTCATAGTTTTTTTCCCCAGCTTGTTCATGTCTGTGTTTTTTATTTCAGGTTCAAAATCAAGAAAGGGGTCCGTCAGGGATGTATTCTGTCTCCATACCTTTTCAATCTATGCAGAACAGATCATCCGAGATGCTGGGCTGTACAAGGAGGAACGTGGCATCAGGATTGGTGGGATGTGTTATGCAGATGAAACAACCCTGCATGCTGAAACTGGGGAGGACCTGAAGCACTTTCTGCAGAAGGTAAAGGACTGTAGCCTTCAATATGGATTGAAGCTCAACATCAAGAAAGCATTCTCACCACCGGGCCAATTGGCAGCATCAGTATGGATGGTGAAGAGATTGAGATAGTTAACAGTTTTAGTTTACTTGGTTCCACAGTCAACACTCTTGGTAACAGCAGCCAGGAAATCAAGAGACGAATTGCACTGGGAAAGTCAGCTTGAGGGACCTCTCAAGAGTACTGAAGAGTAATGACGTCAAGCTGGAGACTAAGATGTGCCTGATCCAGGCTATAGTCTTTGCAATTACGTGCTATGTGTTAGAGAGTTGGACATTGAATAGGGATAGAAGGAGAATTGAAGCCTTTGAGCTGTGGTGCTGGAGTATTGAATATATACCATGGACTGCTAAGACAACAAACAGGTTTGTCCTGGAGAAGGTGAAGCCAGAATGCTCCTTGGAGTCAAGGATTCTGAAGCTTTGTCTGACATACTTTGGGCATGTTGCAAGGAGGGACTGGTCCTTGGAGAGGGACATCAAGCCTGGCAGAGTGGAGGGACGGCACAGGAGAGGAAGATGAGATGGATCGATTCTGTGACTGGAGAGGTGGGAATGAGTGTGTTTGAGATGGCTAGGCTGGCACAGAATAGAACGGCGCTTAGGGCTCTTGTACAAAGGGTCGCTATGAGTGGCAAGTGACTCGATGGCACATAACAACAACAACAAAAAAACCAGAGAGTTGGTAGCAAACATTTTGCTTTGATTTGGAGATACTCTTACCTATAGAACCAAAGTATTCATTTGAAAGAAATCTCTGACCAAAATAAATCTGTAAACAGCTTCTGTTTCATCCAGAGTTGCGAATCTTTTCGTTTTTATTAAATTTGAATCTCAAAAAAACTTTTAGGGTAAAAAAAAAGAAGTATTGTAGATGAAGTGACAGAGCCTGTCTGGATCTTATTAAAAAGGAAAGAGAGGGAGTCTCTTTCACCTGCTAGGATTCCTGGTGAGGTAGTGGCTACGTGCTTGGCTCCTAATTGAAAGAAGCAGAGTTTGAACCCAGCAGCTTCCATGGGAAGAGGATGTGAAGTCTGCTTGTCTAAAGATTACAGTTTTAGAAATTCTATGGGCACTTACTTGGACCCAGTCACTATGGGCTGGAACAAACTCAACCATAATATGGGTCTTCCTCTTCATAAACCCCATTGTATCAGGTTACTTTTTGGTTTTTTTGTGGGCTTTTTTTTTTGTCACATGCTTTCCCTCCCTATGAATAAAAATAATTTTCCTATATTCATATAGAAAGCTTGACATTTTGGTAAGTTTTCATTTTTTAAAAACAAGACTCTGACTAGCTCTGTGTTAATTGGCTTTAGTACTGACACCTGCTTAAGCCACTTGTTTGTGTGACTACTTCATACACCCTATACTGGAAATTGTTTTTCTGTACTGTCAAGTTGGAACTGACTCATACTTGGCCCTTCAGCAGATTTTCAGAGGCAGTAAATCGAACAAGAGGAGATTGTCTGTCTTTTTCCTGTAGAGCAGCTGGAGGATTTGAACCGCCTGCCTTTTGATTGGCATCACAGCTCCTTACCATTCCTAACCACTAAACCACCACAATAATTGCCAATGTTATGCAGACAACACAGCTTTGCTTGTTAAAAGTGAGGAGGACTTGAAGTACTTGCTGCAAAAGATCAAGGACTACAGCCTTTGATACAAGTTACATCTTTAATTTTTTTTTCATTTTATACTGGTTTACTTAGAAAGTTGGTATATATTGTTTTTCACGCCATATCTTTTCCATTTCCTTTTCCCAGCCCTCTGTCCACCCATCAAATTGTGCTACACTATAATTTTCTCCCCCAAACCACCCACCACACCCATCCTCATCCCGCTGCTCTAATCCTCCCCACTTTGGATCCTCATACATATTTTACTAATTTTCTTTCTATTTCTACAATAAGTTCTTATGCAGTATTTGTCCTTATGAGACTGAGTTAGTTCACTCAGTGTAATGCTCTCCATTCCCTTCCAAGTAATAGGCCCTCTATTCATATGCTAATTCACATATAATCATTTATCAAAATTATCATTTAGTGTCCTTAGTAAGCTCATCTTGGTTGTGTGTATATGGTTTTGTTTGCCTCTCCAGTTTTGTGGGTGGTAATTTGTCCAGTCAACTCAGTTGAATTTCTAAAAATCAGATTTAAGAAAAGGAATTTACTTTCCTTTTGCCCAGCTTTTTCTTGTTATAAGGATAAGTAGGAGCTCCCTGGTAGCTTAATGGTAAGAAGTTTCACTGTCAATCCAAAGGAACACAGTTCAAAACTGCCAGTGGCTCTGTGGGAGAAAGATGGGCAGTCTCCTCCCATGTGATTAAATGTCTCTGAAAACCATCTGGAGAATCAGCTATGAGTCACTTCCATTTCAAAGATAAACAACAACAAGGACAGGTGATGAACTTCTAAGCTCTTTTTATGTCAGAACTGAAATAGTCTGATAAAGACTTTTATTCATTCCATGCAAGATGTATAAATCTGTGGGAAAGGCGAAGAAGCAGAGAGCAAAGAGATTCAGCTCATCTCAAATTACTGAATGAACGTCAGAAATAGTTAAAATTGACCTTGGCATCAGACAAGCTGGTATTTATGATGATCTTAATCCTAAAATAGATAAGAGATTTTAGAGATAAAATCAAGTGGATATTATATTCATGTTACAAAGCTTAAAAAATATAATGGAGCTTTCTACGAAGATGGTACCAAAAGAGAAGAAGGAAGCCCCTACCCCTTCCAAAACTTAAGCCAAAGCAAAGGCATTAAAGGCCAAGAAGGCAGTCCTGAAGGGCATCCACAGCCAAAAAAAAAAAAAAAAAGATCTGTACGTCACCCATCTTCTGGCGGCCTAAGACGCTAAGATTCCAAAGACAGCCCAAACACCCCTGGAAGAGCGCCCTCAGGAGAAACAAGCTTGACCCCTAGCCATCATCAAATTCCGCCTGACCATTGAGTCAGCCATGAAGAAGATAGACGATAACAACACACTTGTTTTCATTGCAGATGTCAAGGCTGACAAGCACCAAATTAAACAAGCTGTAGAGAAGCTTTATGACATTGATATGACTAAGGTCAACACATTGATTAGGCCTGAGGGAGAGAGCAAGGCCTGTGTTCAACTTGCTCCTGACTATGCTTTGGATGTTGCCAAGAAAATTGGGATCATCTTAACTGAGTCCGGCTAGCTAATTCTAAATACAAATTTTTCTCACATAAAAAAAAAAAAGAATGGAACATTCTATATAAGCTTGGTGACCTTAGACATGCTACTTAAATCTATTTTAGATTCAGTTTTCTTATCTGAAAAAAATGAGATGTGTGGAGAAAAAAAAAAAAATATATATATATAACTAGTCTAATGCATAGATAGTAACACTAACAACACTGGTGTTCAATAAAATTTAGCAATTATTTATCATTAATTAAAGTGCATTCCATAGACATTTGAAGATTACTAATTGCAAAACATGTTCTAAAAACCAATGTAATAAGAATGCAGATATGTTTATGAGTAAAATAACTACTTTGGGTCTATAAAAACCTACGTAGAGTTCAATCTACCCTCAAGGGAAAGCGCTTGATCTTAGACTGCCATCTTCTGGCCTATGGAAGATTGGAACAGCCCAAGGGTTCCAACTCCCTGCGAGGCTTAAATAATGGTAAACCTTTAGTGTATCTCAGACAAATGAGTTGTTGTTGCTTTGTGCCTTTGCCAGTTCAATCATAGTGACCCTACAAACAACAGAACTGAACCCTGTCCTATCCTGTGCCATCCTCACAACCTCTGACACACTCAAGCCCATTGCTGCAGTCACTGTGGCAATCCACCTGGTTGAGGACTATCCTCTCCTTTACAGTCCCTTTCCCTTTCCAAGCATTATGTCCCTTTCTCAAGAAATAGCCTCTCTGAACACTCTGGCTGTACTTTCTCCAAGTCATACTTTTTTCCTTTTGAAAATCATAATACTAGATAACTAATTCCTTTAAAAGATTGTTAATATGGGCTTGTATTCTTGAAGTTCAACCTTGTAAATTATGGACTCATTGCTATGAGTGATTCATAGCTGACCCTCTCTATTGGGTTTCTGAGACTGCAAATCACATAGGAAGAGATTGCCCATAATTTTCATGAGAAACAGCTAGTGCATTCGAACCACCCACACTTGGGGCAGCACGATTCCCAGAGCTCTTTGTTGAACATTGTAGGCTGGGCTTTATGAGGAGAAATGTGACATCAGGATTGGAGGAAAACTCATTCACAGTCTGAGTTATACAGATGACACAACTCTGCTTGGTAAAACTGAGGAGGACCTGAAGCGCTTGCTCTAGAAGGTTAGGGATTGCCGCCTTCAGTATGGACTGAGGCTCAATTTCAAGAAAACAAAGATTCTCACCTCTGGGCCAATTGGTAGCATCATGATGGATGGTGAAGAGATTGAGACTGTTAAAGCTTTAGTTTGCTTGGCTCCACAATCAACAGTCTTGGCACCAGCAGCCAGAAAATTAAAAGACAAATTGAAATGGGAAAGTCTGTGGTTAGAGACCTCTCCAAAGTACTGAAGAGCAGCAATGTCATTCTGGAGACTAAGGTGCGCCTGATACAGGCCATGGTCTTTGCAATCACTTGCTATGCATCAGAGAGCTGGACAATGACTAGGGATAATAGGAGAATTGATGCCTTTGAGCTGTGGTGACAGATCTGTCCTGGAGAGGGTGAAACCAGGCTGTTCCTTGGAGGCAAGGATTCTGAAGCTTTGTCTGACATACTTTGAACATGTTGCAAGGAAGGACCAGTCCTTGGAGGGGGACATCATGCTTGGGAGGGTGGAGGGACAGTGCAGGAGAGAAAGACCTTCGATGAGATGGATTGATTCAGTGACTAGGGTAATGGGGGTAGGTGTATTAGAGACAATAAGATTAGCAACAGGATATTGCAGGGCTTAGAGCTGTTGTACTTAGGGTCGCTATGAGTCACAGGAGACTTGATGGACCATAACAACAACAATCACATGGGAGGATATTGCCCATCGTTCTCCCAATAAGGAGCTTGTGGCCTCGAACTGCCTGCCTTTGGGATTGCAGCACAGCTTCTTGCCACTAGACCACCAGAGTTGTTGCGTGAACCTATGGTCTTATGTTGTGTACAGCCCTGTGAGAACTGACCAATAGCTGACCTTCTGTCAAATTTTCAGAGGCAACTAATCACACAGAAGGAGTTTGCACTATTTTCTCCTGCAGAGCTGCACTCGGAACCATAAGCCTTTGGTAGTCTTTCAGTCAGTTCTATTTTGAAACTAGCATGTATTCTTAGAATAAATATATCACAACTACTGAGAAAATTATTTTCGTATGTCTATAGATCTTTCTTTATCTATCTAAAATGCGATTTGGGTAAAAGAGTAAATTGATTTCCTCCCTCACAAAATCATACTCATTGTCCCAGACAGTCTCCACAGGGGGATAGCACTCTTTCAGCTTCTTCCTTGAGTCTGCCACTTTCCTTTGCTCATCTTTCCTATGCTGTCCTTCCTTCTGAGCTCTCTCCCTTTGTAAATGTTGCCCTTTTGATCTTCTGTGGTTGATTTAGTGAGTGTGAGAATGTGCCTCCGTGGAGAGAGAATGAGGTACAGAATGTAAGTGAACAATTGACCATTGGTTTGAGAAAGGATATTTTATGAATTGTAACAGAAGGCTTGCAGAATGATAAAATAGGTGCAAACAAGTTATGTCTTGGAGAAAGTGCAACCAGAGTGCTCCTTGGAGGCAAGGATGACACTGCTTCGCCTCAGGTACTTTGGCTATGTCGCTAGGAGAGATTATTCTTTAGAGAGGGACATCATATTTGGAAAGGTGGTGGAGAGATGGCGAAGAAGATAAAGACCCTCAACCAGGTGGATTGACACAGTGATTGCAGCAATGGGTTCCAGTGTGTCAGAGATGATCAGTATGGCACAGAATAGGATAGGGCTCAGATGTGTTGTTCATAGGGTCACTCATATCGTTCATAGGAGTCATACTCAACTCACTGGAACCTACTAATAACAACAATAGGCACTGGTGGTAGAGTGCATTATATTTCATATTGCTGATTGAAAGGTCACCAGTTCAAATCTACAAGCTACCATAATGTTTACCTCCCTAGAACCTGATGGAGGGTGGCTATGGGTCAGAATTAACTCATCAGTAGTGGGATTTTTGGTTTTTGTAAAGCTACTTGACTCCATTGGCAGCATCATGATAGATGGAGAAGAGATTGAGGTTGTTAACAATTTCAGCTTGCTCGGCTCCACAATCAACACTCTTGCCCCCACAGTCAGGAAATCAAAAGATGAATTGCACTGTGGGAGTCTGCTGTCAGAGATGTCTCTAGAGTGCTGAAGAGCAATGATGTCAGCATAGAGACTAAGGTACACCTGATGTCAGTCTAGAGACTAAGGTACACCGGACCCAGGCCATAGTCTTTTCAATTACATGTTATGCATCAAAGACCTGGATAATGACTAAGGATGATAGAAGAATAACTGATGCCTTTGAGTTGTGGTGCTGGAGAAAGGTATTGGACATACACTATGGACTGACAGGAGAACAAATAGGTCTGTTTTGGAAAGGGTGAAACCAAGTTTCTTCTTGGAGGCTAGGGTTTTGAAGCTCCATCTCATATATTTTGAGTATGTGGCCAGGAGGGACCAGTCCTGAGAGGAGGATATTATGCTTGGAAAGGTGGAGGGACAATGCAAGAGAGGAAGACCCCAATGAGATTGATTGGCATGATAACTGAAGCAATGGATTTAAGTATGTTGGAGTCAGTGAGACTGGTTCAGGATAGGACAGGATTCATAGCTGTTTAAATATGGTCACTATGAGTCCCAGGTGACTTGATGGCACATAACAACAACGTGACCTTTATTTTTCAATGCAACCTAGGCACAATTGAAGGTGGACGAGAAAGTATAGGAGATTTGAAGAAGAAAAGACTTGACACTGTAATCTCACAAAGTGGGAAAATAAGAGCAGATAGTTTAGACAGTATTGAGTGCTTATTTGGAGTTTTATATGAAGTCATAAATTTAAAATCAACCTAAAATACTCAGCTATGTAACTTTTGGTAACAAAATTCAGTGAGAAATTGGCGAGAGCATTGACAAGATTTATCTCTAGTGTTTTAGCAAGGAGTCCTTTGGAAGGAGAAAGATGGTTGTTGGTATTTTTAAGGGTATAGTCATAACAATTGTCACAGAACTTTGCTTAGTAAGGTGAGTGAGCTGTTGTGTGCAATTGAGTTGGGACTGACTCATAGCTGAGCCTCCAGTGAATTTTCTAAGACAATAAATGGAAAAAGAAGAGACTGCTCATCAATCATTCAGCAGAGCAGCTAATGGATTTAAACTGGATGCCTTTGGGATTGCAGTGCAGTTTCTTATCAACAGGCCACCATAGGTCCTCAAGGAGAGGAGTGAAGCCAGGAAATAAAGGTCCTTGACTTATCTTTAAGGCCAGAGTGACATCATACTTAAAAATGCAAAAGGTCAGCAAAAGAAAGGAAGAATCTTAACTAGATGGATTGACACAGTGAATGCAGCATTAGGCTGAAGTATATTACAGATTATGAGGATGGCATAGGACAACACAGTTTTCGAGTCTGTTGTTCAAAAGTTTGCTAAGATTCATTGCCAACTCCAAGGCACCTAAAACAAGAACTATCTTGAGCAGTTGTAATTTGAGTGTCTTCCAAACTGAGGGAGTCACCTCCTAGCTCTGTCTTAGGTATGTTCTATTTTCATAGGTTAATGTTGGCCAACTGACTGGAAGAGATCTATATTTGTTCCCATTCCAAAGAAGGGTGACCCAACAGAGTGTGGAAACTACAGAACAATGTCATTGATTTCACATGTAAGCAAGATTCTACTGAAGATTATTAAAAAACGACTGGAACAGCACACCAGCAGAGAACTTCCAGAAGTCCAAGCTGGGTTTAGAAGGGGTCGTGGTAGTAGGGATATTGCAGCTGAGGTTAGATGGATCTTAGCTGAAAGCAGGGAATACCAGAGAAATATCTATCTGGGTTTCATTGATTATGCAAAGGCGTTTGACTGTGTGGATCATAACAAACTGTGGCTGACTCTGAGAAGAATGGGAATC
>NW_006399995.1:1314016-1338153 GCF_000299155.1 Elephantulus edwardii
CCACCACGGCAGTGTAGTAGGATTTGAAATCAGGGTGAGAGATGCCTCCTACTTTTTTCCTATTTTTAAGGAGTGCTTTGCTTATTTGGGGCTTCTTTCCATTCCAAATGAAACTAGAGATTACCTTTTCCATCTCCTTAAAGAATGGGATTGGTATTTGTATTGGGATTGCATTGAACATATAAATTGCCTTTGGTAGTATTGCCATTTTTACAATATTGAGTCTTCCTATCCATGAGCAAGGGATATGGAGAAGAGTTTTGAACGTACCATGGATTGCCAAGAAAACAAACAGATTCATCCTGGAGCAGGTTAAACCAGGCTGCTCCTTGGATGTAAGGATTCTGGGGCTTCGTCTGACATACTTTGGACATGTAAGGAGGGACAGGTCCTTGGAGAGGGATATCATGCTTGGAAGGGTGGAGGGTGGTGCAAGAGGGAAAGACCCTCTATGAGGTGGGTTTACTCAGTGAGTGTGGTAATCTGGATGAGTGTGTCAGAGGCAATGCGATTGGCACAGGATAGAGCAGGGCTTAGGGCTGTTGCACATAGGGTCGCTATGAGTTGCAAGCAATTCGACGGCACATAACAACAACAACAATGTTCAGAAAAGAACCTCTGGTGGCTTTGTGGTAAGAAGCTGTGCTGCATTCCCAAAGGCACCCGGTATAAATCCACCTGCTCTTCCACAAGAGAAGGATGGACTTCTTTCTTGGTTGCTCTGCAAGCTGCTGGTATAGTCAATATTTTATGACAACACACAACATATGCTTGTATAACTTTTCCTTAATTTACTTTTGACCAAATCTAGTTTTTCCGAGTATTGAAATTTTCCGGCTTACTTTCTCTTCCTCATTCTCTGAGGGAGCTCTGGTGGCTTAATGGTAGGAATTACGTTGTCGCCTCAAAGGGACATTGTTCAAACCCACCCGCTGCTCAGAAGATGAACAATCTCTTGAATGATTTACTACCTCTGAAAAAGCCGCTGAGGGGGTAGGTTATGAGGTTCCAACTTGAAACAACAACTTCTCTCTAATCCATTTCTTGTCTGGAGGACGGGTGGTGTGTGGTCATCCAGTGAGTGGAGTTTAAAAGAGGATTTGACAGTCCACACACTTGGCATGTGAATGGGCAACTCAATCCTCCATCTGTATTTTCCTCGACAACTCTCCTCAATTTCCCTAGTAGTCAGAGCATTTTTGATCAGATGCACACTGATGAAGACTGAAAAATTAATTCTTGAAATTAAAGTCATTTAAATGACCAACGTTAAATTTGTCAAATAAATTTTGCTCCATTACTTATCACTTTGTCTTCAAAGTGGCACTTTAAGGTAAATCCATTCTGATCCTGTTCAGTCTGATCTTCTTGCAGCTACAATTCTTTTTGACCACTGCAGTTGATGGAAATCGGAAGTCATTAACCAGTTGCTTATTCTTGGGCAAGTCTTTGGGCTCTTTGGGCCTAAGAAAAACAAATTATAATTCACAGATAGTAAAAGTGAGTATGTGCATGTGTGATAGGGAGAAGGGCCAATCTTGTGTTGTAGTTGTCAGGTGCCATCGAGTTGAGTACGACTCATAGAGATTCTGTGAACAAAAGATCTGAACCCTGTTCTATCCTGTGACATCCTTACACTTCTTGACACACAAGAGCTCATTGTAGCAATCACCGTGTCAGTCCACCGGGGTAAGGGTCTTCCTCTCCTTCGATGACCCTCCACCCTTCTCAGCATCATGTTCTTCTCCAAGGAATAGCCCTTCCTTCATTCTTTCCTCCAAATAACACTCCAACTGCACCCTCTCCAAGACATATCTATTCATTCTCTTGGCTGTCCATAGAATATTTAGTGCTCTTCTCCAACACCACAGCTCAAAGGTATCAGTTCTTTTTCTGTCATCCTATTCACTGCCTTTCTTTCAGATGCATAGCAAGTAATCAGAAATACTATGGCCTGCATCAGATGCACCTTAGTCCTCAAACTGACATTATTGCTCTTCAATAATTTTGCAAGGTCCCTAACTGTTGATTTTCCTAGTGCGTCTCCTCATTTCTGGACTGCTGGTACCAAGGGTGTTAATTGTGGCTCCAAGCAAGATGTGGCTGTTGACAGTTTCAGTCTCTCCATCATGATGTCCAGTGGCAAGAATCTTTGTTTTCTTTAATATTGATATTCAGTCCATAGCAAAGGCTGCATTCCTTGATTTTCTGTAACAAGTGATTCAAGTCCTCCTCACTTTTAGCAAGCGAGGTTGTGTCATCTGCATACAGCAGGTTATTAATGAGTCTCCCTCTGATCCTGATGTCACATTGCTTTTCACTATGTCCAGCTTCTCGAATAACTTGCTCGTATAAAGACTGAATAGGTATGGAGAGCGAAAACTACTCTGACGCACTCCTTTCTTAATTTTAAACCATGTATTGTTCCTCTGCTCTGTTCGCACAAAAGCCTCCTGGTCCAGATATAGATTCTGCATGAGCACAATTAAGTGCTCTGAGATTCCCATTGTTCACAATGTTAGCCCTAACTTGTTATCCACACAGTCAAATGCCTTTGCATAGTCAATAAAGCACAAATAGACATTATTCCAGTAATCTTTACTTTCAGCCAGGATCCATCTGACATCAGCAGTGACATTCCTGGTGCCACGAAATCTTCTAAATCCTGCTTGAGTTTCTGGTTGTTGTTGTTATGTGCCGTCGAGTCGCTTGCGACTCATAGCGACCCTATGTACAACAGCCCTAAACTCCGCTCTGTCCTGTGCCAATCGCACTGTCTCTGACACTCCCATCCCAATTATCCCAGTCACTGAATCAATCCACCTCATAGTAGGCCTTCCTCTCCTGCGCTGTCCCTCCACCCTCCCAAGCATGATGTCCCTTCTCTAAGGACCGGTCTCTCCTCACAACATGTCCAAAGTATGTTAGACGGAGCCTCAGAATCCTTGCCTCCAAGGAGCCACCCGGTTTAACCCTTTCCAGGACAAATCTGTTTGTTTTCCTAGCAGTCCATGGTATTCTCAGTACTTTCCTCAATTTTAAGCAGCAGGATCTAAACCCAAGTAAACTAGCAACCAGTTCGCACGCGCACATTTAAAGTGTCAGCGTGCTTGCTTGGGCTCCTTAGCTCCTCCCCAATCCTTAGATCATGTCTCTTTGGTTTCCTAGAGACCACTCGGCCACGCCCCATGGGATTCAAGTTGCCAAGTACCATCCGCGTTTTCCTTGCCATCATTGGTTCATTCCCTGGGTTCAAAGGTTAGGGGCGGGGCGCCTCCTTTTGCGCACGCGCTAGTTTTCGCTTTCTCCACGCTGTTTAGGTGGTACGGCCAGCGCCTTTCCATCGGTTTCTTGTGTCTGGGAGGATCTGGTTTGTCACCGAGGACACGATGGGGAAAATTTCGGGTTCTCCGGAACCGGGAGCCCGACCCGACCCGGTTCGGAGCTTTAATCGTTGGAAGAAGAAACATAGCTATAAGCAGCACCAAAAGAAGCAGCTGAGGAAGCAGCTGAAGAAGCCCGAGTGGCAGGTTGAGCGCGAGGTTATCAGCCGCCTCACGCAAAACTATGAGAAGGTGAGGCAGGAGCGGGGTGGTGTTGGATCGGTGCCACTAAGTCGCATCAGGTGGGCAGGCAGGAGGTCTGTGTGTCACTGCCGCGGTGGGTTATTGCTTGACCTGTCCGCTGTTTGCCTTCGTGGGCTGGAGAGTCAATGCAGTGGGACCTATTACGGGGTGGGGGTGGGGTGGGGGTTGTCCAAGTCCCACAAGTTCTCTGCAGACGTCTTGACATCCAGGCCAATACTGCAGTGTTCTTGATGGAACTGTAAGTGGTATGTAAGTGATATTAATGCTGTAGTAGTTATATACTATTCACAATAGTATCGCTATCACTGATATAATAAGTGATCTCTATCTCTTAAAGCCTCCACCATAGGCTTCATGTTAACTGTTTGACTTGACATGAGTTACGCGTTTTAGTATTACTGTTTAGCTGTATTACAGATGAGGAAATTGAGACTCTGAGAGGATAAAAATGTCCCAGACTCTCACACTTAGTTGTTGGTGTGTGATTGGAACATAGACACATGGCTTTTCTGATTTCACAGTATTTGCTTGTAACCTTTATTGCAAACTGTCTGCATCATCCATCCTTTTTCCTGTGCATATATCATTTTCTTCGTTTCCCAGGCCAAGAGAAGCAGGACTTCTTGCCTTCTCCTGGTAGCTAGCATCCCCACAGCTAATACTTCTAGATGAGTGTCTCTGCAGTTACCACATTGATCTGTTTCTCAGCTCAGCTTTTGTGGGTCCATCTGTGCCTCTTCCCTCTGCTTCCCTTTGAAGTCCATGTCTGTTAATCTTCTCCCACCTCCCTCAATGACTGTCCTCTTCTAGTGGGTTTAACTAGGACTTAACATGTGGAACATTCATGGAATGAAATTCCTCACTTGGCACATTGTCAGGTACCGTCGCATGACGATCCTATGAATAACAAATCTGAACCATACTCTGTCCTGCCCCATCTCTGATAATATCTCTGATATGTCCAAGCTGATTGACACTATGTCAGTCCATTTTGTTAGAAGTCTTCCTCTTTTTTTCTGACCCTTTACTTTTAAAAGCATGGTATCTTTTTCTGAGAACTAGCGCCTCTCCTGACAACATGCCCAAAGTGTGTGAGATGAAGTTTTACTGTCTTAGGAGCTGCCTGGTTGCACTCTCTCTCAGATAGACTTGTTTCTTCTTTTGGCAGTCCATTCAGTGTTCTTCACTAGTCCTGCACTTCAAAGACATCATTATTCATTTTACAACTTTTGGTTACATAGGCAGCAATAGAAAAAAACCCCATAACTTCGACCACGTGCACTTTCGTCTTTAAAATGACATAATTGTTCTTTTAGAAGTTTGATGTGGTCCCTAACAGAAGATTTTCCTAGTGCAGCATGTCTTTTGATTTTACTGTTGTTACTATGGAGAAAGGATGAAAGTCCGCACGCAGGTGTCGAGGACTTTCGTTCACAGGGTTGCTATGAGTCGCCTGCGACTTGACAGCACTCAACAACAACAACAACAACAACACACTATGGCTGTTGCTTGTAGGGCCAGGTAAAATGAAGTGATTGACAACCTCAGTTTTTTTTCCATCTATCATTATCTGGCCTGGCATATCTCTACTTTATATGACTCTTAGAGTAAGGAGTTGTGCTGCCAACCCAAAGACAGGCTGTTCAAATATACCAACTGCTCTGAGGGACAAACTTGGCATTCTCCTGTGCAATTTATAGTTTCTTAAAACACTCTGGAGGGTCAGCTATGAGTTATTCTTAACCCAATGACAATGATTTTGATAGTGAGATTTGATTAAACTTAGAGTTTAGGAGTTTGCTTTGAACTTTCGGGTCAAGATAATAATGATTTTGATCGCAGCTCTGCTCACCAGTTGAGTGACTTTGGGCGGCTTACTAAATGGTTGTATATCCTTTCTTGTGTCTTTAAAGGCGCAACAACATCTACTTTTAAGTTGTGTGAATGTAAAAAGCATTCAGTAGAATGCCTGCAATTTAGTAATTACTCAGTGCGCTTTAGTTCAAGTCCCATGTTCTTTTGCCTAGATCGCTACAGTAGGAAAGCAAACTTTTCTCTGTAAAAGACCAAATAATAAAAGCCTTCATTGCTGATGAGTCACAACTGACTCACAGCTGACCCTCCAGTGGGTTTTCAAAGGCTGTATCTCAGGGGAGGAGATTGCCTATCTTTATTCCTTAGTTAGTGGATTTGAACTGCCAGAGAGGCAGCAGCAGCTTGCAGCTCAGCTATTGTGGACTGTGTCACTAATTATTGTTAAGTGCCATCAAGTTGTCTGGACTCATAGTGACCATGTACAATAGTTCTAAAGCCTGCCCTATCCTGAGCCAGTCTCACTGACTCCAACACACCTACCCCCATCACGCCAGTTACTGTGTCAGTCCATCTCATGCAGGATCTTCCTTTCCTGCACTGTCCTTCCACCCTTCTAAGCATGATGTCCTTCTCCAAGGACTGGTCCCGGTAGGCCACGTGCCCCAAGTATGTAAGCTTCATAATCCTTGCCTCCAAGGAGAAGCTTGGTTTCACCTTCTCCAAGACAGATCTCTTTGTTCTCTTGGCAGTCCATGGTATGTTCAGGACTCTCCTCCAGCATTACAGGTCAAAGGCATCAATTCTTCTCTGTCTTTAGTCATTATCTAGCTCTCTGATGCATAGCAACTAATTGCTAAGACCATGGCCTGGCTTAGGTGTACCTTAGCGCCTCGACTGATATAATTATTCTTTAACACCTCACCAGAGCTCCTTTAAAAGGGACAGATAGTACATATCTTTGGCTTTTTAGGTCCTAAGATTGGAATTGAACTCCCTTGCTGTGCAGTTAAATTGCTTCAAGAAAGAATGTTCCAGGAAAAGAACTTACAGAGGTTGCAGTATATCCCAGGGCTCCTAGTAAGAAAGGCCTGGTACACTGTTTCTGTCTGAGTAGGACTGTGCTCCCTACTCAGGGTTTCCCATGGCTGATTCCTCAGAAGTAGATCATAAGACCTTTCTTCCGAGGCATCTCTGGGTGGACTAAAACTTCTCGCCTTTCCATTAAAGGTGAGTGCTTTAAACATTTGCACCACTCATAGCTTCCTGCTTTGCTCATAGGATGATTCTTTGTAAGATGAACAGCCAACATTAAGACCCTTCACAGACCCATAGTTACTTTGAGAAGACTGATCAAACAACTTAACATGTTCTAATACAGTGAAAGATTAAGTTATTTGCAGTTAGGCAGACCTGTTTAAAATCTCACTCAGTTTTATTATTCACTAGATCTTTGTCTTCGGGAAAATTTCTTAAGGTTATTCAGTCACAGTTTTTTCATTCAATAAGCAGGGATCATTAACAACCCAGACTTTTCTGTAAACTAAGTGATACATGATAAGCGTACATGAAGAAACAACTTGTAGTTTTGTGAATTGGAGAGACTCTTTCATGCCTTTCACAGAGTTGTCCTATTATAGCTAGTCACAGTGCTGGTAGTTGATTCCACTTGTTAGCATTGTCTGTGGTGATCATCCTTTTAGCCCCTGCACTGCCGTAGTTACTGATTTTAACTCCTAGCTGCAGTGCAGTGAATTCCTTAGTATGACTTTACATGCAGATTTGACACATCTGGTCCTCCAAGAGGATTGGATAGCTTGCTAATAATGTAAATAATGTAAATAAGGTACATGGCATCGTTGTGGGGTGTGACCATACAGACATGGTGTTTGGAACCCTAAGGGGAGATTGGTCGGTTTTGCCATCCTGCTAGGCTTAAAATGAGCCATCCCAGCGGGTGGCAAGATGGAATCTCACTATCAGCAGGTCAATTCCGATTCATAGTGACTCTGTGGAACAGAGTACAACAGCCCCATAGGCTTTCAAGGCTGTAAATCTTCGTGAAAGTCGACTGTCAATAGCTTTCTCCCTTGGGGTAACTGTGAGTTCTAGCAGCATACCTTTCAGTTAACGAAAGAGTTTTTGACTCTTGTGCACCCAGGACTCCTCCCTTCCCTCGCAACACCTACTCACCATTTACGATGATGTTTAGGTTCCTTCTGCCGACCAGGGAGAGCCAGTGCTGCTGTGTTTTTGTAGCATTTTGTGTATATATTTATTACAGTATTTATGCTGCAGCTTTGGTTATTGGTGTCTTTTTTGACTCTTCTCATTGATCATGACTTGCAAGGTTCCCAGAGAGTGATAGTAGTATAATGAGTAGTAGGAGCTGAATCCATGGGTAGGTGTTTGCTGCATGGCTAGACTTTATTTCTAAATGGCTCTATTCTGGTTGCTAGCACTGGTATATTTGCCGTATTTTTGTATTTAATAATAATGAGTGACAATATCAAGTTTTTTTATATGTTGATGTGCTATTATCCAAATGAGGAAGCTTGACGATATAGCAGCGTTGATTAATACATGTTTAAAGTGAAAAAGAAGTTCTAACCCAAGTACTCTAAGTTGAACATCAGAGTTCTAAACTACTGCGTTGTGTTTGGAGTACTAAACACTATAGTATTTGTATTGTTGGTGGCTGTCAACTTGATATTGACTCCTAGCTGCCGTGCAGTGTCTCTTGTAGACATAGTCTTCGTACTGCCCACCTAATGACTGATTAGAACTCTGCAGATTCGAGGTGCATTGGTCCACCAAGGGGATTAGATAGCTTGCTAATAATACAAATAAGATACATGACACCTTTGTGGGGTATGACCATACAAATACGGTGTTTGGAATCCTAAGTAATGATTGGTTAGCTTTGACATCCTGCTAGGCTTAAAATGAGCATCCCAGAGGCATCAAGGAGGACTCTCAGTGCCATTGAGAAAGATGAACTAGACGTGGAGAGTATCCTTTGCACATGAGACCCGTGTTGAACCTCCTAGAGCCAGGAGCCTAAGAGCTGTGACATTGGAAATGATGAGAGACAAGAGGCAACAGCGCAGCAAAGTGGCAGTAGGGGTATCAGAAGCCAGAGACTGGCATGAGACAGAGTGGTGGGATGCTGGCCCCCAGAGCAAGAAAGCTGAGTGCCTTTGGACAGGAGACTCGGTGTGCAGTACAAGTACTTGTGAGCACTTGCCAGTGGAGCTGGGTTTGCTGACTCCTGAGGCTACATGCCTTGGGGCTGAGCTGCTGGTGGAGTGGGGATGCTTCTGGGTACTATGTTTTCCTTAAAACAAAACTCCCATAAATCCAAAACAAAGCAAAAACCCAGTAAACTAACAAGCTCGTTGCCTGTGAGTTGGAACCAATTCATAGCTGACTTTCCAGCGGATTTTGGAGACTGTAGATTGCACGAGAGAAACTTGCACATCTTTCTCCCATAGAGCTTGTAACCACCTGAGAGGTGTCAGCTTCAAGTTAGCAGTGCAGCTCCCTGCCGACTAGAATTGCTATCAACCTAAACATCAGGATAGAAAAACATTCCTTCTTTACGTTTGGATCTAGAATCCTGTATAGCACAGGTAAGGGAGGCCGGTGGCCTAGTGGTAAGGATGTGGCTGCCAGCCTAAAACTGCACAGCTCCTCTGTGGGAGAACAATGGACAGTCTGCCCTGTTCACGTTCCAGTCTGTTAAAACCCACTGAGGGTGTCAGCTGTGAGTTGATTCTGGCTTGACATTACTTAGTGACATAGGATAAGCATTTAAAGAGTGAAAGCTTGATTTTGGAGTACAGTTCTTGAAACCAGAGCTCTCTGAGGGTAGCATATTGGTAGAGTTGAAAGAGTTAGATAATACTTGTCTGAGCAATGGAGAGGCTAAGGCTGCATGGCTGAGGGTCAGAGAGGGGCTTGCTTTTGGTCAAGGCTAGAGGATGAGGTCCTGATTGAAGAACTGTATCCCCAGTGTTCTTGAGCTGAAATTTTAACTTGCTACTTATCTTGCGAACCCTGTAATCTTGAGGATTGTCTGTGACTTGTGTCCCAGCAGAGAAATAAGAGAGGGTTGTGAGTGGAGGTTTGTCTGATTTCAGACTTGGGCTGTTGATGCTGATGGTAATTCTCTCTCTTCCTTATGAAGTTAAAGGAGGCTGGATGCCACCTCATCCCATTTTTATTTTCTGATGACAGAATAATAATTGATGGCCTTTAAATTGTGGTGTTGGAGGAGAGTACTGAATATCTTATAGATTTCCAAAAGGACAGCAGGTCTATCTTTGGAGGAAGTGCAACCAGAGTGCTCTTTTGAGGCAAAGATGGTGAAATTTCATCTCACGTACTTTGGACATGCTGGGAAAGGTGGTGGGTCAGAGAAAGAGGAAGCCCCTCAATAAGAAGAAGTGACTGTAACAATGAGCTTGAGCGTCTCAGAGATGTTGAGGGTGGCTCAGGATAGGACAAGATTCAGATCTGTTGTTCATTGGCTTGCTGTGAGAAGTAGTAGACTTGATGGCACCTAACAACAGCTGCGACAGATAAACAGTGGTGTATATTCTCTTCTCTTTGGGTGAGAGTGTCAATGCATGGAAACTTTTATTGTAGAGTCTTAGTGCACACATGATATTCACTAACCCCTTGAAATATTCCAGAAATGGATTCAGAAACATCTGAATTGCAGTAATTAAACAAGCTGGAAGGAGGAGTGGCATCCACTTCCTTATATAATAGCTTGCCTCCGGAAACCCTATAAACCTGGAGAGAGGATGAAAGGCACCCAAGCGTCGAGGACTCTCTTTCATAGGGTCGCTATGAGTCGCCTGCGACTCGACGGCACTTAACAACAACAACCATATGAAAAAAGCTCTGGCAAAAAATAAGGTTCCAGGAGTGGATGAGATACCAATTGACATACTTCAGCTAACAGATGCAACCCTGTATGTGCTCATCAGTCTATGCCAGAAAATTTGTATGACAGCTTTCTGTCTGGCTAACAGGAAGAGATCCGTATTTGTTCCCATTCCCTAGAAAGTGATCCAACAGGATGTGGAAATAACTGAACAATATCATTAATATCACATGCAAACAAAAAATTGCTGAAGATTGTCTAGAAACAGCTAGAACAGTACATTGCCAGGGAACTGTTCACACTGGGTTTGGAAGAGGCTGTGGCACCAGAGATACCATCACGGTTTCAAATGGATCCTGGCTGAAAGCAGAGAATATTAGAAGAATGTCTGTTTACTGTGCAAAGGTATTTGACTGCATGGTTCATAATGAACCATGACTAACACTGAGAAGATGGGGAAACCCAGAACACTTCATTATGTTCATCTGAAATCTGTACCTAAAATCGGGAAGCTGTTGTCCGAATGGAACATTGCATGGCTTAGAATCAGGAATGGTGTGCATCAAGGATTTATCCTTTCTCCATACCTATTCAGTCTGTATGCTGAGCAAATAATTAGTGAAGCTGGATTCCATATGAAGAGTATTGTAGCACCAGATTTGGAGGAAGAGTCATCAACAACCTGTGTTGTGAATATGATACCACCTTGTTTGCTGAAAGTGAGGAGGGATTGAAATGCTTGCTACAGAAGATTATTTATACCTTTTGATGTGGATTACATCTCAACATCAAGAAAACAAAGATCCTCAGCACTGGGTCAATAGGCAACATTATAATAGATGGAGAAAGGATTGAAGTTGTCATCTTGCTTGGGATCAACAATCAGCATCCTTGGTACTGGTGGTCAGGAGATCAGGAGGTACATTACATTGACAAGTCCACTGTTGGGGACTTCTCCAGAATATTGCAGAGTGTTGATGTTAGTTTGAAGAATAAGATGCACCTGATTCAGACCATGATCTTTTCAGTCACTTGCTACACATCTGAGAGCTGGACAGTGATTAAGTATGACAGAGAAGATTTGAGGCCTTTGAGTTGTGGTATTGGAGAAGAGTACTGAATATACCATGAACTGCCAAAACAACTTATATGTCTTGGATAAAGTGCAACCAGAATGCTTCTTGGAGGTAAAGATGGTGAATGGTGCAGCTTAGTCCCTCTTACCTTGGGCATGTTTCTAGGAGAAGCTATTCTTTGGCAGGGGATATCAGGCTTAGAAAGGTGGAAGGTCTGTGAAAGAAAGTAAGACCCCAATGAGATGGTTTGACACAGTGACTACAGAAGTGGGCTCAGGTGTGTCAGATATAATGAGGAGGGGACAGGACAGGTCAGGGTTCAGATCTACTGTTCATAGGGTTGTATGAGTCATACTGGATGGGACCTAACAATAAAATAGCAAAATTTTACATTGCTAAGCATTTGCTGCAGAAGGCCAAGGATTGTAATCTTCAATATGGATTGAAGCTTAACATCAAGACAAAGATTCTCACCAATGGGCCAATTGGCAGTACCATGATAGATAGAGAAGAGATTGAGGTTGTTAACAATTTCAGCTTGCTGGGTCCACAGTCAACACTCTTGGCACCAGCAGTCATGAAATCAGAAGATGAATTGCATTAGGAAAGTCTGCTATCATGTACCTCTCTAGAGTACTGAGGAGCAATGATGTTAGTCTAGAGAGTAAGGTGTGCCTGATCCATACCATAGTCCTCGCAGTTACATGCTGTGCATCAGAGAGCTGGACAGTGGCTAAGGATGACAGAAGAATTGATGTGTTTGAGTTGTGGTGCTGGAGAAGAGTCTTGAACATACGATGGACTGCCAAGAAAACAAATAGGTCTGTCTTAGGGTGAGACCAAGTTTCTCCTTGGAGGCAAGGATTTTGAAGCTCTGTCTCACATACTTTGTGCACATGGCCTCGAGGGACTGATCCTTGGAGAAGGACATCATGCTTAGAAGGGTTCAGGGACAGTGCAGGAGAAGAAAACCCCAGATGAGATGGTTGGACATGATAACTGGGGTGGGGGCGGGGGGAGGCTTGGTGCGTCGGAGTCAGTGAGACTGACTAAAGATAGGGCAGAGTTCAGAGCTTTTGTACATAGGGTCGCTGTGAGTCACAGGTAACTGATGGTACATGACAACAACAACAACAACTTGGAATCAGGACTGAACATTTAGAGGGAAGCAAGTTTAGGTTTTTATCTTGTGAACCTTCTGAGTAGATGAATTGTATTTCCTCTGTCACCACACTTCCTCCTGTGATTGTAGCCATGGACCTGACGTGGGACCTCAGTTTGAGCTGAGCTTTGTTCCACACACCTCAACCTTACCAGATGAGTTTGATAGTGCTCATACTATCCAGTACTTCATGGTCGTTATGAATGGAGGTAGTTCTTGAATGATGAGTTCACCAGGTAGAAAATACTAATAGGGATGTTATGGTTGGGAAAATAAACATGAAAACATACAATAAAGAAGTGAAAATACATGGTGTTCTTTGAGGGGGAGATGTTTTTTTTTAGAAGTGCAGCAGTGTATCTTCACACAATTATTGTTAAGTGCTGTTGAGTTGTAGACGACTATTAGCGACCCTATGAATGAAAGACCTGAACATCTGAATACTTTCATCATTTCTCCAAGTTCAAAAAGGCAAGCTGTTTCGGAAGTGGATGCCACACTCCTGCTTCCAAGCTTATTTTAATTGGGGAGCCCCACTAAACACTGTCCACCTTGGGTAACCATCACATTTGACACATCAGTGTCACAGTGTTTAGCATCACAGTAACTGAGAGTTATCACTGTACCAGACCAGTGCTGTACCACTTAGAAGACTGACCAAAACCAATTAAAACTAGGCCTGAGAACCGCAGATTAAAATCACCCACCTTTGGCTTGGTAGCATCTCTTTCTATCCACTAGGCCAACTGAGCTCTCTCTGTGTTGTTGTTGTTGTTGTTAAGTGCTGTCGAGTCATAAATGACTCATAGTGACCCTATGAAAGACCTGAACACTTGTATAACTTTTATCATTTCTCCAAGTTCATAGGGTTTCTGGATGCAAGCTATTTCTTCACACAGTAGCAAAGAATTTCTTACATGATTCCATAACTTTTCTGAAGTCCATACAAAAAGAGTCCCTTTGCTAAAGAGTAGAGAAATAATTTTCATCAAGAGACAGCCAAGAACTTAAAACTAGAGGAATGTACTTTTTGTACCCTTCATTCCTCCCCCAAGGGCTAAACAGAGCAAAAAGGAAGAAGTTTTACGTTCTAGCTAGAAATGTGCAGAACTGGTCACGTGGATGTTTTCACATCTTTTCTGATTGCTATCAACGGCTTCAATTTCACTTAAGTTATGCTTTTAATCTTCCAGTAATCTTTATATAGAATAGTAATAAACGATGATGAAAGTTCTAGAAATAAATATATTCATCTACTGAAAACAAGTCCAACTTTTTCAGAATCTGTTCGTGGACACCACCAGTTGTACAAGTAATACTGCAGATTGCTAACTCTTATACCAAATTTTAGCTTTTCCAAGATTGTCTTATTTTCCATCAAACCTAGTGCATTGAATACGTCAAATCCTTTCAGCTTGTCTATAATGAATGCATCATTCATGAGATCTAAGGGGGCATCTCTGTTGTAGAAGGACTACACAGCTTTGAGGCCCTGTGGACTGGGTAATGCATAACAGTTGAGGGGAGTGTGTAGAAGCTCAGGAAGTCAGTTAGTTTACCACTTGAGCTCTCTACTACAGAGGTGTACATAACGTGCTCCTGGGGAAGAAACCAGTGGGCAAGGGCAACTTCCTCTTCATCCATCACTGGAGCAAGATGAAACTGCTTCAGGTAACTGTTGATTAGTTCTTGGATGGCTTTGATGTCTTTTTGTTTCATTGGTCTCAAACCGGAAGTCTTTGTAACATCTGGAAGCCTGTATAGCTTCTCTGTAAAGACATATTTCTACTCAAGAGAGAAAATTTCACGTCTACCAATTTTCTGGGGTACATTGTCTTTATCTGGTTCAGTTGCACGGTGAGATGTTACTACTTCGTTTAGCTTGGGTAAGGGTTGTGTGTCCCAAAACAGGTATCTGTGTTTCACAGCTTTGTCAATGTACCTGACTGGGACCTGGCACGTGGATAAAAGCTCCGTTGCTTTCTGGATATCCTGCAGCTTCTGCATTGGGATGGTGGGATTTTTTTGATGGCTGCTGAATTTTAATCTACTGGGAATCAGATGCAGGCAGAATCTGACTTGGTGCCTCCGGAATTTAGCTTTTCCAATTTCCTGTTCTGTTTCTTCTTGGCTCCTAAATCTTCTCCAAAAGAGTTCCTTCTTTTGGCCTGCTCCTTCTCCTCATTGCCCCTGTCTATCCCACACGTGGCCTGATCGTCCAGCTCCAAGTTTTGCTGGCTGGCCGCAGACTCTCTGTCCTCCACCATGGCAGAGGCGTGGGCTGGGGTAGCTGTGCCGAGGAGTCTGGAGCTCTGAGTTGTGGGGAGGGGTCAGCGCTGCGAGGGGTCAGCGCTGCTAGGAGATGTCTCTTGATTGTTGCTTTTGTCCCCAAGTTGGCTTCAGATGAAGAAAGGATTGGAGCTGAATTATGGCTAGCTCTGGATTGTGGTAGGCATGGTAATAGACCCCCTGGGTTATCTGGAACCTGTGAATATGCTGTAATTTGAAAGTCGTGTTGAATTTGCAAATAGAATTAAGGGAGCTCTGGTGGCCTAGTGGCAAGAAGTTGCGCTGCAATCCCAGAGGCATGCAGTTTGAATCCACCAGATGCTCCTTGAGAAGGAGGGGCAGTCTCCTCCTTTGCCAGTTGGATCTGATTCGATAGCACACAACAAGGGGGGAAAAACCCCCAACCAACCCAAAACTAATAGAATTAAGGATTATCCTGTTGGGGCCAGTTTGAAAACCCAGACTCACTGCAATTGAATCAATTCCAACCTACAGTGGTCCTCTATTGGGATTCAGACAGGGGTCTCATAGCAAAAGTTCACAGAATCCTATAGGGCCTTCACAAGCAAAATCCTGTAATCTAGTCACAAAATGGGAAAAAGACATGAAAAGACTTCATAGAAGAGGACATTTGGATAGCCAAGAAATACATGAAGAAATTTTCAAAATCACTAACAATCAAAGAGATGCAGATCAAAATGACAATGAGATACCAACTCACTCTAGTAGCAGTAGCAAAGCTTAACAAAACAGCAAACAGTAAATGTTGGAGAGGATGAGATGAGATTGTAATTCTTATGCACTGCTGTTGGGATTGTAAAACGGTACAATTCCTGTGGAAGGCAGTTTGACATTTCCTCAAATGGAATAGCTGTGACCCAGCTATTCCTCTGCTAGGAATATATCCCAAGGAAATCAGAACGGAAACACAAATGAACATTTGTACACTTATTCATAGCAGTGTTATTCACAATAGCAAGAAAATCTAAATAATCCAAATGGCCATCAACATTCACAGGATGGAATACTATGCACCACTAACAAAAAACAACTTTGTAAAATACCATATGACTTGGGATAAATAGTGTGTTATGCTAGTAAAATATCTCAATCACATAAGGACAAATATTCAATAAAGTCACTATTGTGAAAATAGGATAATTCTGTAAGACATGTGTAAATGTCCAAGAGGGAGAGAATGGGGGAGGGGGGCTGAAAAAGAAGGGGGGAAAATCACTGGGCTATCAGAGGTTAGTGAGTAGGTGGGGTGAAGTAATAGAAAAGGTTCAGTGTGGAATTGAAAAGGTGGGGTGATCATAAGTATAGGACAATGGTAATTATATAAAATATAATATATATGAATGATTGTATAAAACAAAGTAATGTGTAAAACATGATATATATGAATTATTATATACAAACCAATACAAAAATGAAAAAATATTTATGGGAAGAAACTGCTCATCTTTTCTCCTGGAGCAACTGATGGATTTGAACTGCTGTCCCTTGGGTTAGCAGCCTGGCACTATACCAGAGCTCCCTCTTGTAAAGATTGCAGTCCTAAGAAACCCTGTAGGCAGTTCTTCTCTGTCACATTGGGTCACTCTGAGTTGAAATAGACTCAACAACATTTGATAAGGATTGTCACTGAAACATAATTTCTTTTAATTATGAAGAGTGGTAATACAGATTTCAGAGGGAATGTGATGGCAGGAGAAGAGATAAAGGGAAAGAAAACTGAGTTGTGTGTTTATTGTGGTTGACTTGTTTTATTTCTTGGTAGGAACTACAGCCCTCATCTAATTTGGCTTCTGAATATTCTTTGGAGTGTAGCTGGAAATGTTATAGGTCAAAGTTTGCAGACTTTTTCTCTGAAGAATTAAGTAGGCAATACTAGCCTCTGTGGCCCATATGGTTTCTCTCACAGCTACAGAGACAATTTCAAAAGTGAATTAGTATATAAGTGAATGGATATAACTTTGCTCCAGTTAAAAGGTCGAAAGTCACTGAAATAGAGGAAGACCCTCAAAGAGATAGATTGACACAGTGGCTGTAGCAGTGGGCTCAAGCATGTAGGAGATGATGAGGATGGCACAGGGTAAGGCAAGGTTCAGATTTGTGGTTCCTGGCGTTGCTATGACTCCTGGTCTACTTAATGGCACTTAACAACAATAACAGCAACAACGGTGTTAAGCTGACTTTGAAAAGTTGTATGGTATTCCATTTGAGCAGCCCACTTTGCTTCTGTTGTCTGTACCTTTGATGACATTCAGAAATGTTTTGGTAGTCTACCTCCTTTTGTAAGCATATCATTCCCTATATAAACAGCTTCTTAGCTGCTAAAGGTACAAATAAAAGGGTGGACTGTTCCTAATTTTAATGTTTGGTTTGGGATATTTATCTTCTAATGAGATTTTTTGCTGGGTCAGGGTGTTATTTGAGTGAAATATTCTTGCCAGCATCCAAAAACAGCATCAATGTTCTCAGTGTAAATGCCGGTTCACTCATCAATCGTGCCGACTCTCCAGTGTTCCTTGGGGTGCTTTGTAGGGACATTGGCACTGTTTTAATATTTCTGCCTTAGGACAGAGTAGCCCTCCCCGGGTTACATCAGGAACCTTGGAGAAGATGTGTAGATTGTAAGATGAAATACAGGCTGTTGTCCCTTTATTGCCTGGAGTGTAATTTAAATAAATGAACCTTACAAATGTAACTTCCTCTTTTGTGAATCATGAATAATTTGGTAGCATATTCCCAGATCCGAGCTGTAGTTTCTGCTTTCAACATTTGCAATAAAATAATTCTCCTGAGTAGCCGGAATGATATTCATAAATTGGATTTATGCTAATGAAGATCATCGGCAAGGAACATTTGGATAATGTAAAGTTAAAGGGCAAAATGATACTTACTGTGGCTTCAAAGCACGAGAAAGACATTCTGATTATTGTGAAATAATACCTTTTCTTCAGGACACCTGAAAATGAGTAGTTGTCAGGTTGGATTTCACATGTCCCCGTATTTATAGAGAAAAATTTGAAAGGTTTGTGCCTAATAATATGTATTTGTCCAATTTATTTTAATCTATTCCTCCAAAATTTGTAATTAGGTTGTTCTCATCATGGTCTGGGATTTATAGTTACTTGCCTCCTAAATTCTCTTTTCCGCTCCTCTCTTTAATTCTTTAAAGGATGACTGGAAGTAAATTTTCTTTCTAAAATTGGTGTAGTGATCACTTACTGTGTACTATTTTGGAGACCAAGTGTGTTCAAGGTAGTTGTTTGTGTGTGTGTATGTGTGTCAGTTGGGGTTGAGGGAGAGAGAGAAAAGGAAAATTTTAAAGACAAGTTGAAATTACAAATTTTCTATTTTTTAATTTAAAATAGCTTCTTAATGGCATATTTTCTTCAGGAGGAATGATAATTTTTAATTAGAAGTAATAATTGAATTCTGAGTGAACTTGAAGTACCCAGAATGAACTTGGTAGCACAGTTTTGTTTAAAGTCAACGAGTAAAGAAATGTTTTATTGTGAAACAAATGTTTTTGGGTTTTTAAAATATGATATAGTTCACACTTTTCATTTTTATCCCCTTCAGATAAATGTAAATGAAATTACAAGATTTTCGGATTTCCCTTTGTCCAAAAAAACATTGAAGGGTAAGTAAATAGTGATCCTGGGACATGTTATTTAATTTTGATTTTTTTTTTAACATAAATGGAAGAGAGTTCAGAGAGAATTTAACCTGAAAAATCTTATTTTGGCTTGTGATTTGATATGATGGAAACTGCAACAAGAAATAATACTAATTCATTTGAGGTTTTACCAATTTGTCATTATCTGTTTTCCTGACCCAAAACCCACTGCTATTGAATGAGTTCTGACTCAGAGAGATCTTTGTTGGGTTTCTAAGACTGTAAATCTTTAGTGGAGATTGCACATCCTTTCCTCTTGCAGTGACTGGTGGGTTTGAACTGCTAGCCTTTTAGTTTGTAGCCCAGTATATTTTGCACTGTGTCACTGTTATATTGTTGATTGCCTTCGAGTCAAGCATGACTTGTTTAGCAACCCTATGAACAAAAGTCTTCACTCAGGTCCCTCTACAACCATTGACATTTGTCAAAGTTCATAGAGTTTCCAGAGGCATGTTGTTTAGGAAGTGGATGCCATTCCTGCTGTCTAGACAGATTAAGAAACAATGGTGGAAAGAAAAGATGGTAGGAAACTTTGAATAGTTAAAATTAAAAAAACACCAAAAACCAACACAACACCCCAACCTAACCGAGTTGAAATAAGCAAAGAAATAAAATTAACACTTTATTGGAGGAATTTGCTCAGGTACTATTTTCTTCCCCTCTTATACTACCAGGTTTACAGGAAGCCCAGTACCGTTTGGTAACAGAGATACAGAAACAGACCATTGGATTGGCTCTGCAAGGGAAAGATGTGCTTGGAGCTGCCAAAACTGGATCTGGCAAAACTTTGGCTTTCCTTGTTCCAGTGAGTATTGTGCTCATGTTGAATCTGTTCATCTATCACCCAGTTTTATAATCTCTCTTTGTGACTCTTGACATAGGGTACAGTAGACTTTCATGCTAGAATGCTACCCTCAGGAGACAGAGGCCATAACTGTCTTGACTCCACCATATTCCCTAAGCCCTAGCATAGGGCCTTGGATTCAGCAAGCATTTTCTAATTTATGGAGTGAATGAATTACTGTGTCTTGACAAGTCATTACATTCTTGTAATGTGCAGCATTCCCGCATGGTAGGTTAGAATGATTCTGCTCTGAAGTAAGGCAAATAGAGGATGCTCTTGATGTTCTCACCCTTGTAGACTTGTAGTTGAGTGTACACTTGCCACCTGTTTAGGATAAAGCTGAAGTCTTCAGGACTTCAGAACCATTCTTTTGAACTCCCTGCTGAGAATTTGTATTTCTACCCCAAATAAACAGAATCAGAGTCTGCATTTTAAAAAGATCTGCATATGTAAGCCTAAGATTCACACCGGAATTTCAAAGAATCACCTGAAGATTTTGTAAAGATTTAGATTCTGGTTCCATACATGTAAGGCAATTCTCAGTAAGTGGCTGAGGTAGAATGAGCAAGTTTGAAGACGTGGGAATGAGCTTGCTTGAAGGAACTTTGGTCATTGATTGCCAATTTTCTGGGACATTCATAGCTGTTCTTTATAGCAGTAAAACGAGATCCTCTCCAGAATTATTTACATTTCAGTTATGCATCTGATCTTCTAATTTTTAATTTGATTCAAAAAGATCATATTTTAGTTTTCTTCCAAGTATCAGAAAACCAGTTCTTTCTCCTAAATTTTGTTTCCTCTACCCCACGGTATCTTTTCTTTGGCGATTGATTCGCTAGCAGCTGCAGAGAGGAAAGTTCGTTTCAATATGCTTTCTGCTTATGAAATAACTGTCGGTGGGCCTGCCTACACCAGTCTCCGGATAGTATGGCTCTGGCAGTAGTTGAATTACCATGGCATTTCTTTTTCTTTTCTCTCTGAATGAAGAGGGAGATTTCTAGTAGATGATGGAAAAAGAAACAAATCTTTGCTTATTCTGGTTGCATAAATGTCGTGTTTTAGGTGGGTGGTACGTTTGATCTAGAGGGGCAAGATTGAGGCTCAGGGATGGCTTTTCTAAAGACTTACTGATTTCTTATTTTCTGTCTCTTTGTAGGTGCTGGAAGCCTTATACCGTCTGCAGTGGACCTCAGCAGATG
This sequence comes from Elephantulus edwardii, assembly GCF_000299155.1. Classification (NCBI taxonomy): domain Eukaryota; kingdom Metazoa; phylum Chordata; class Mammalia; order Macroscelidea; family Macroscelididae; genus Elephantulus; species Elephantulus edwardii. The sequence goes on from NW_006399995.1 coordinate 1,334,571, forward strand.
GCCTGGGAGTTCTGATAATATCACCTACGAGAGAACTGGCCTATCAGACCTTTGAGGTTCTCCGCAAAGTAGGGAAAAATCACGACTTCTCAGCTGGTCTTGTCATTGGTGGAAAGGTTTGTCCTTTTGTGCTAGCCTTTTCTCTCTCTCTCTCACTTTATAGCCTTCGTTGGAGCACTGTGATAGTTGACAAGGCAGAGGTGGAGAGTTCATCTTCACAGTCTAGTCTCCAGACAAGACTTTGGAGGTGGCGAGTCTTGGTCTGTTGTCCTCTAGAGTCTGTTGTCGCTTTTGTAGATTAAGAAAGTCCATTTGTGAGTATATCTGGACTTAATTAGGTTCTATGTGACTAATACACTGCTGCACTAGACTATAATGTACTAAAAATCATTGGTATGGAGTCAGTTCCAACTCATAACAAATCTCCATTGGGTTCCTGAAGTTGTAATATATACAAGAGGAGAATGCATATCTTTTGAAGAGTGGCTGGTGTATTTGAACTGCTAACTTTTTTGGTTAGCAGCTTGATATATTTATTATGTGCTAGGATACTAGGGCTTCTTCATGTATTCCAACCAATCTTTAAGTTGATTTGTTAATATACAATGAGAAAGACAACCATTTCAGTCTGAGAAAGATTGATTCCCTTTAAAAACATCTGCAAGGGGTTAAATAATTCAGGGCATTACTAGGTTAGAAAAAGAAGAAAAGATGATCATTTTCTTGAAGGATGTTTGTAGTAAAGCATTGTTAAATTTGCTGTTTAACTCTTACTTTGCCTTACAGTTTACCTGAAGTGTTTATATTTACTCAAGGCTATTCTTGACTGAGGATGAACACTTTTTGACATTACTTACACATGTGTACAAAAGGAAATAATAGCATCACACAGGCTCTTACACTTTTATGCTTCTCACCTTGCCTTAACACTTAACAACATTGTGGTTCTAGGTTCCAGGGAGAGCTAATATATAGGGAGTTCAGTTATTTTTTTCAGTTCACAGAGTGGTGTCAGGGAGCCTATTTTCAAAATATGGAAGTAATTCCAGTTTTTCAGTCTGTTCTGGTAGACTTGCTGGGAAACTAAGACTTGAAACATTCATACAGTTAGTATTATCTTTCCCTAACCTTAAAATCTTGGGTATGGTTAAGAATCTAGAAGAACTGTGACCTCTGTATGCCTTCAGGAAGGACTATATTAAGCTCTGAAATTGGATGTGTTGCAGAAACAGAAAGGAGGTGTTAGGTTTATTTCTAAAGTTTCAAAACTACTAGGATGAAATGCCACATGTGTTCTTTATAGTCTTGGTGCACAGCCTGCTTGTAGTAGGGCATGTATTCTAAAGAAACTACACTTTTTCAGGATCTGAAACATGAAGCTGAAAGGATCAATAATATAAATATTCTAGTTTGCACACCTGGTCGACTTCTGCAGCATATGGACGAAACAGTATGTTTCCATGCTACCAATCTCCAGATTTTAGGTGAGTCTCATTTATTTCGCAGGAAGAATTTCAGACGTAGGAGAGAGCTTTCACAGACTCTGATGAACAAATGTTTTATTGAATAAATGTATGGGTAAGAAAAATTTATAGAATAACAATGAAATTTTTAAAAAAATATACATGCAGAAAGCACGAGATTTATTTAGTTTTTTTGATTGTTAAAAGAGCCAAAAAGAAAAGTAATATATATGAAATTAGACACTTCAGGGTTCAACAGTCCTGAGAATATTCTAAGTTCTTGAATAGTGCTGATGGTTCCTGTGCTTCCTGGCCAATCAAAAGACTGGAAGCTCAGATCTAGCCAGAAACACACTGGAAGAAAAGCTTGTGACGTACATCTGGAAACTTAGTCGCTGCAGACCCTTCTGCAGCACGGTTTTACTCTAACACGCTTCACCTTGCCTTGGGATCTACTAATGGCACCTTGTTTCTAAAGACTTTTTTTTTTTTAAGTATTTTCAAAGACACATCTGCTTATGGTAACTTGAAAAATCAGAGTGGCATTTTTTCCAAATTCTTTTCTGAATTGAGAGGAAGAAAAATTGAGAACAAAAAATTCAAATGCAGAAAGACTAAACATATTGGTAATGAACCACTGAGACTCTGGTACTTTGATACCCAACCACCTAGGACAAAAATCTATCATCATGGCTCAAATTTCAGTCAGAAAACAAGACAGGTCCACAAGATGACCAGTGACACTCAACCTGTTAGAATAACCAAACAGGGAAAGTCAAAAGAGCAGCCAGCATTTGCCAAGGATAAAGCCCTAAAGGCAGAGAGGGGTTAGAAGGACTAACAAAAATGAGAAGTACAGGGTGGAAATGGGAAAAGTGCTGTGAAATTGTGAGTTTTGTGTTGTAAAAAATGTGTATATGTGATTGAATGAAAAACCAATATACTTTGTAAACTTTTATTCAAATTACAATAAAAACTTAGAACGAGCTTATATTATCTTTGTTAAGACAAAAACATTGACCTTGCCATATTCCTAAAAATTAACGTCCAGGCATAATTTCCTTAGGTTTCCCACAAGTTTCCTTTTTGCTTGAAAATCTATCTGGTATACTGTCTTGCATTTCTCCTAATACATATGAATACTAACATTCAGCTTGTAATTCCTTTTTTAGTTCTTGATGAAGCAGATAGAATCTTGGATATGGGATTTGCTGACACCGTGAATGCTATCATCGAAAATCTTCCTCAGGAACGCCAGACTTTGCTTTTCTCAGCAACACAGACCAAATCTGTGAAGGACCTTGCACGCTTGAGCTTGAAAAACCCCGAGTATGTCTGGGTTCATGAGAAAGCAAAATACAGGTATGCGCCAGAGTTCACTATTTTAAATAAGTACTACTTTTCCAGGAAATAAAAACATCATTTTGTGAGTTTATTTCTAGATGTGTAAAGCATAGTAAATACATACATTAAAATTTCTCAAAATTCTAGGTAGATCTACCAGATAAGAGAATATTTTAAAACCACCATTTTCCAAAATCTGGTTGAGGGAAAAAATACAATTTTTTTTTCTGTAGGATTTTAATAGATATTTTACGATTCACTAACCTCCTTTTCATAGTACATGTGTTATTTTGAAAGAAATTCTTTTCCCCCTTTTTACTTCAAGACTTCTCAGAACATTTCACTTATTATGTCATGACTAGAAGGACTTTTCAAAGCAATGGAGAGTAGATACAGCTTGTTATATTTTTCAAAATGATTTTATTGTAGAAAATTTCGTTTAGGTGCATTATTTAGGACTAGAGCTGTGGAAACAGTTTATCAATTGCATTAATAAAAATAATTTTCTGTTTAAAATTACACTAGAAATTGCTTTTTTTTTCCTTTTTTCATTATTTTTTTTTTAAATTTTATTATTTTCATGTGTGTGTACCGTCAAATCAGATCTGACTGGTACAGGAGGAGATTGTCCCTCCTTTCTTGGCGGAGCATCTGGTGGATTCGAACCATGCGCCTCTGGGATTGCAGTACAGCTTCTTGCCACTAGGCCACCAGAGCTCCCCTAGAAATTGCTATTTTATTTCTACTAAAAATTTTATAATAATGTGTCAGTGAGT
>NW_006399995.1:1338253-1342019 GCF_000299155.1 Elephantulus edwardii
TGAATAAATATTTTTTATATATTTACTTGGTACACATATACATGTGCTAGAATTTATTTTCAAAGTTCCTTACTGATTGATGGACATTTGTGTTTTTCATCATCTTTGTTTTCTAAATAATGCTCTCTGTGTCTATATTTTTACTAGTCTTTGAAATAGAATCCTAAAAGTGGGTTTGTTACAGAGTAAATACCTATTTGTTTCTGTCCCAGCATTTTATTATGAAACATTTTAAACACGCAGTATAAGTAAGAGTGTTTTGGTTATTACTTATCACCTAGACATTACCTACTATCCATTCCTTTGTATATATATCATTCCTTTTTTTTTGTTTTTATACATTTCCAAGTAAACTGCAGACATTTCTGCATTTTCCTTTTAGTAGAATTCAGTTTTTAAGGTAGAGTTTACACATACTAGAATGTATAAATCCTAGTATGCTTGCTGAATTTTTTCAAATGTGTATACCTCGATAATCCAGAATCCTGGTAAGATGTTGAACATTGCTCGAAACCCAGCAAATTATACCTCTTAACTGTCAGTCCCTAATCCTGCCCTTTCAGAGACAAGCACGGTTTGCATGCTGATTTTAAGTTTTATTGTGTAAGAGATTTTGAATGTAGTTTAGTCAGCTGCTGAATTTATTTCCCAAGGGAAAAGAGAAAAGACAAAAGTATTCTTATTACAGGGAAGGGGATTTGCTTGCGATATCCCACTGTTAACTAACAGTTGTTGGGTTTTTTTTTGGTCTACATTTCAAAATTACCAGTGCAGCGTATTTTTAACACATTTCCTCCTCTTAATCCTATAAGCACTCCTGCCACTTTGGAACAGAACTACATAGTTTGTGAGCTGCAGCAAAAAATAAGCGTGCTGTATTCTTTTATGAGAAGCCATCTGAAGAAGAAGAGTATTGTATTTTTCTCCAGCTGTAAAGAGGTACTTGTTTATTTTTCACTTTGAATTTGTTTATATTGAATTATCCCATTTAAAAGAGCAAGTTTCAGTTAGACAAATGATACTTTTTCTTCTATATTAAGAATATAGTGACAGATTTTGTGAGGGATGCTGCCTTTCTTTTAGAGGAAAGCACCTGGGATCTGCGGACGAGATTCTAAACTCCCAAGAGGGCCGAAACTGTGTCTTTACTTGAGTATCAGTGGCACCAACCGTAATCTTAGGAACATGTTGTTGTAGAGTCAGCTACAACTCATAGAGACCTCCATGAACAGATCTGAACCTTGCTGTATCCTGTGCCATCCTCACTATCTCTCACATGCTTGAGCCTGTTGTTACAGTCACTGTGTCAGGCTGTCTTATTGAGGGATTCTTGTTGGTTTTTTTTTTCTGCTAACCCTCTTCCTTTCCCAGCATGATATCCCTTTCCAAAGACTGGTGCCTCCCGAAAACATGCCTAGGTATGTGAGATGAAGTCTTACCATTCTTGTCTCTAAAGAGCACCTTGTACTCTTCCTCCAAGAAAGACTTGTTCTTTTGGCAGTCTGGGATATTCAGTACTCTTCTCCAGCTTCACTCAGAGTCATTGATTATTCTTTTAACATCCTTAGTCATTTTCTAAATTTCAGCTTCATAGCAAGTAATTGAAAAGACCCTGGCTTAGATCAGGTGAACCTTCATCTTTAAACTGACATCATGACTCTTCAGTACTGTGGAGATGTTCTTGGTAAGCAGGTTTCCCAACGCTACATGTCTTTTGATCTCTTGACTACTGGTACCAAGGGTATTGATGATAGATCCAAGCAAGGTGAAGTTGTTGACAGTTTGAGTCTTTTCTTCATCTATCGTGATGTTGCATGTTGGTCTAGTGGCAAGTATTTTTGTCTCCTTGATGTTAAGGTGTAATCCACATTGAAAGCTGTACTCATTGATTTTCTGCAGCAAGCATTTTAAGTCCTCTTCAGTTTCATCAAGTTGTGTCACCTTCATAACACAGGTTGTTGATTATTTTTAATCTAATCCTGATGCCATGTTCTTCTTCATAAAGTCCAGCTTCTCACATAATTTGCTCAGCATACAGATTGGAGAGGTATGGAGAAAGGATCTAGCTTTGACATATACCTTTCTTGATTTTAAACTATGCAGTGTTCACGTGCTTTGCTCATGTAACCGCTTCTTGGTCTAGGTAAAGGTTTTGCATGAACATAATTAAGTATTCTGGGATTCCCATTCTTCTCAATGTGAACTCTAATTTCTGTGACCCATACAGTCAGTGCCTTTCCATTGTCAATAAAACACAAACATTTTTCTGGTGTTCTGTATTTTGAGCCAAGATCCATTTGACATCATCAGTGATATCCTTGGTGCTATAGCCTCTTCTATTATCCAACTTGAGTTTCAGGCAGTTCTCTGTTGATATACTGTTCTAGTCATTTTTGAATAATCTTCAGTAAGGTTTTACTTATATGTGATATTAATAATATTGTTCCATATTTCCACATTCTATTGGATCGCATTATATTTTGCACTGGGAACACATATATATCTCTTCCAGTCAGTCTTTCAGATTTTTTGGCAGATCCTGGTGAGTAATATGTCCAGTGCTGTATCTATTTGTTATATCAATTGGAATTATGTAATTTCCTTTCCCCTTGTTTTTTGCCCAATGCCGTCAGTGCAACTTGAATTTCTTCCTTCATTACCATTGTTTCTTGATCATATGCTGCTTCCTGAAATGATTCTGTGTCAGGCAGTTCAGTATTGCAATCAGTAGCCCTCAATAAGTATTAGAAAAATTAGTATTTGAATGGATGAGACAAGCAAAGATCTTTATAATCTTGCACGCCTTCTTCAGTATTGATCTAAATGTACCAGAGTGGTACATGTCATTATTGACCCATTCATGCTGATAACAGGAAGATTGGTTGAGAACACTCTCAGATACCTTAGTGGAATGGCTTGGCTATCTACTTCTAAACAATTAGCTATTGAAAACCCTTGAATTGACTTGGGAAAGTCTGTTGTCATGGACGTTTTCAGAGTTCTGAAGAGCAGTGATGTCAGTCTAGATACAAAGATGTGCCTAACCCAGGCCATGGTTTTCTCAATTACTTGTTATGCTTCAGAGAGTTGGACAGTGACTAAGAATGACAGAAGAAGAATAGATGCCTTCGATTTGTGGTGCTGAAGCAGAGTCTTGAACATACCATGGACTGCCAAGAAAACAAATAGGTCTGTCTTGGAGAGGGTAAAACCAAGTCTCTCCTTGGAGGCTAGGATTTTGAAGCTCTGCCTCACTTACTTTGGGCATGTGGTCAGGAGATTGCGGTCCTTGGAGAAGGGCATCATACTCGGAAGGGTGGACAGACAGCACAGAAGAGGGAGACCCCACATGAGATGGTTTGATACAGTAACTGGGGCAATGGGGGTTTGTGTGTCAGAATTAATGAGACTAGCTCAGGACGGGAAAGGGTTCAGAGCTGCTGTACACAGGGTCACTATTCATCACGGGTGACTTAACCAATACCATTCTGTGACAGGTTTGGAAGCAGGAGTGGCATCCACTTCTTGAACAACATGCCTCCGAAAAGTCTATGAACTTTAATAAATGTTGATAGTTGTAGAAGGGCTTCAGGCCTTTTGTTCATAGGGTCACTATAACATGTGCTTGACTTGAAGGCAGTCAGTAACAACAACATATAGGTGACCTAATAGTAAGATGGTATACCAATTGAAGTATTTCAGATAACAGATGTTGCCCTGGATGTGCTCACCAAGTTGTGCCAAGAAATCTGGAGAACAACCACTT
>NW_006399995.1:1343168-1360871 GCF_000299155.1 Elephantulus edwardii
CCAGGAGGGACGGGTCCTTGGAGAGGGACATCATGCTTGGGAGGGTGGAGGGATGGCACAGGAGGGGAAGACCCTCTATGAGATGGATCGATTCAGTGACTGGGGTAATCGGGATGGGTGTGTCAGAGGCAGTGCGGTTGGTGAAGGATAAAGCAGGGTTTAGGGCTGTTGTGCATAGGGTCGCTATGAGTCGGAAACGACTCGACGGCACATAACAACAAACAACAATAGTAAGACTGGAACTCTGGTGGCCTAGTGGCAAGAAGCTGTGCTACACTCCCAAAGGCACTTGATTCAAATCCACTAGCTGCTCCCTGGGAGGGTGGGCATTCTTCTCCTCTGCGATTAACTGCCTCTGAAAACCCACTGGGAAGTCAGCTATGGGGTGATTCCGACTTGAGGGTACAAACCAACAGTGATAGGAAGCTGCGCTGCAATTCCAAAGGCACATGGTTTGAATATACTAGCTCCTCTGCAGGAGAAGGGTGGCAAGTCTCCTCTTGTGCTATTTATTTACTGCTTCTGAAAACCCGCTGGAGTTTACTGCTGCTGAGAACTGCTGGGAATTGGTTCTGACTCAGGGACACACAACGACAACAAAAACTCTCGTGTACATGGATTTGCCATGAGTGATAAACACCTTCTCTGGTACAGGGGATAAGCCTAAGGTCAAGTGCTTTATCTGAAAATCCTTTTCTTCTACTCTCCAATTTCTTTTTAGAATGAATTACTTCATCTCCTACCCTTTATATTCTTGCTTATATATTTAATTTACGTAGTCAAGGAACATTGCCTGGGCACCATCCTTGTGAAACTAGTGATTCAGAGATGAGTAAGAAAACCCTGCCTCTTTGTCCCCAGAAAAAGGACTATTTTCTATTTTTCTGTATCACTTTTCCTCAACTACTCAAAATCCTGATGCCATATACTTGTTAGCATATAGGAGATTGATTGTACATTTATTGTTTTAGAGTATTTTGGCTGGATATATTTGCCAACAACTTCTCTCTGGTTTATGAGACATTTAATTTGTGGCTCCTCTATTGTTAAGAGTTCAGTTGTTTTTGTTAGGTGCTATTAAGTTGATTGTGACTCACAGTGACCCTATGAACCACAGATCTGAGCCCCATCCGGCACCGTCCTCACCGTCTCTGCATTGCACAAACCCATCTTTAGAGTCACTGTGTCAGTCCATCTGATTGAGGGTCTTCCTCTCTTTTACCGACCCTCTTACTTTCCCAGCATGGTGTCTTTTTTTCAAGGACTGACCCCTCCTTGCAACAAGCTTCTGTTTGTGAGACAGAGCTTCACCATCCTTTTCTCTAATGAATATGTTGCTTGTACTTCCTCCCAGACAGACTTGTTTATTCCATTGGCAGTCCATGGGATGTTCGGTACTCTCCCTCAACAATTCAGAGGTGTAGATTCTTCCTCTGTCATTCATATTCATTGTCATCTTTTAGATACATAGGAAACAATTGGCAATGTCATGACTTGGTTTAGGTGCACCTTCGTCTTTAAACTGATGTTTTTACTCTTTAGTACATTAGAGAGTCTAAGACAGCAGATTTTCCCAATGGAACACATTGATTATGGATGTAAATAAAATGAATTAATCTTTCCTCCATGTATCATGAAGTTGCTTATTGTTCCAGTGGTGAGGATTTTTGTTTACTTGATGTTGAGACATAATCCATAATGAAGGCTTTAGTATGTGATCCTTAATAAGAGCTTCAACTTTTTCACTCTTCTGCAAGCAAGATTGTGCCATCTACATAAATGAAAAGTTCATAGTTTCACATATTATTTTACCTTGTAAAAATGATTTCAGGTGTTGTCATTACTTAGTTATTTGATGTTTTCAAAGTGTTTTTGCCTTATTTACCAAAAATATTTTAAACCTGTTGCTGTTGAGTTAATTTTGACTCCTAGCCATTATACTAGATAGAGTAGACGGCCTAATCTTTCTCCTTTGGAAAGATTGCTGGATTTGAACCACTACTCTCTCAGTTAATATGTAAATGCTTTAAATAATGTTGAGAGTTTTCTGTTTACGGTGTCTGCTTTGTACTATAATAGGCTATATACTGTTCCTGTTAAACTCTGTGTGGAATCTGCCCTACAAACCATTCTATGTATGCTCCAAATCTGCTCCAGATTTCATCCTCTCAAATTTGCACAAGGCCTTTATGTAACTATCCCCTTCCTCTCCTACTTTTTTCCCTATGAGTCTTTACTGTTGCCCATATCAAGAGTAGAAACCAGATCTTACTTGGTTTGTACAATCACAGCTTCTCTTTTCTGCTCTTAGCTGAAGTTTTCTACGTGTTGTCTCTCATAGCCATACTATCTATCTCTGCTTCACTGCTACAATTAGAAATGCCTCAGACCCATGTAATCTGCCCTTTTCTCCTCTCTTTGTTAGGTAGCCTCATCATATTTTATGACTAAATCAGTATATTAAATCCTGATCCTCAGTCTTTTTTGTACACCTGATTACTGTTTATTTTCACCCGAGGTTAGAAAAGTTACTCAGCTCATTGCTATCAAGTTGAAATGGACTCAGAGCTGTCCATCCCAGTGGCTTTGCAAGGTTGTAAATTGCATGTAGATTGCCCATTTTTTTCTTCCAAGTTGCACTTACTGAGACCCTGGCTTCAGGTGACCAGCACATCTCCCTATAGACTGTACTACTGGAGCTCTCTAGCGCCAAAATGGCATCTCAAATTTAACAGAACATGTAACTTAAGGTTTTCTGTTCTTAGGTTGGTTCCTCTGATTCTTCTTCATCTTAGTAAAGGATTGAATCCTTAAGTTATTATTTTTTTCTTCATTCATTATTTCATTTACCAGTATGTCTTGTTAGCTCCACTACTCCTCACTACCTTCTGTGCTGAAGTACCGTCTTGAACCATATTTCCTTTTCTCTTAGCCTTTGTCTTCTCATTTCCTCACTTTCTTCTACATTATAGCCAGAGTGGTCTTTAAAAAGTGAAAGCAGGTATTTCACAGCTTTGCTTAAAACTCTCCGGTGACTTTCCATATACATTGGAATTAATTTTCACGGTTTTACTAGAGCCAATTTGACCTTAATCTTAATAGCTTTAGTAGTATCGCTGCCAGTTAGTCAAGGGATACGAATTCAAGGTCAGTCTTTTTGCAGGAAATGAAGAATCAGGACAGTTTCCATGTATTCAATTGATATATCTTCAATTTCCATATGTGCTTTTTCTAAGATTGATTTGCCTAAAATCTGTGGTTTCTATAGCCTCATTTCTACAATACTCATTATTACAGCTTTAAGAAAGGAATCTGCCTATGTGTGTCTAACCTTACTGGCATATTGTCCTGGGTTAAGAAAACCTCTGTGGCATCAAAGTTTTACTAATGAGAAAGTGAGTGATTTGAGAATTGAATAAAAACCCATTTTATAATCTAGGTGACTTTTACTCATCACTTTGAACAAAATGGAGGAAAGGCTTAATGGAGTTATTAGCTGGTATTGTTGTGTTGTTGTTAAGCTGGTAGATTACTGTAAATTTTGGTTATCTAGCCTAGTAATTTTTGCATATTACTTTGTTCAAAGAATTGAGGTCTTTCTAGTCACTGTTTTCTATTTAGATGAGCAAATATTTTAAAAATAATTTTAATGAAAGTTTACAGAGGCTTTGTATTTCTATTCATTCATAGCTGCACATTTTCCTCCCTGCGTCCCCCTCCCCTCTAGTTCGCTTTTCTCTTTGAAAAGCAAAAAAAAAAAATTCTTCCATTGTTATACAATCTTCCCCTACCTCTCCCCCATCCACTCCACTATGCAACTTTCATTCTGGACTCTTGTCATGATGGTAATACCTAATCATATATTCCTCCTAAACAGTTCTTTCCCTCATCTGTTTCAATGCAGTATACATTATTTATCCCCTCTTAGTTTCCTCTCAACCCCGATGTCAGTCCCACTTTACAACAGTGGTGCTATGCAGTATTTGCCCTTTTGTGACTGAGATATTTCACATAGCATAATGTCATTCAGGTTTACCCATTTTGCATAATATTTCATGAGTTCCTTGTTTTTCAATGCAGCATAGTATTCCATTGTGTGAATTTACCACAGCTTCTCTAGCCATTCATTTATTGATGGACACTTGGGTTGTTTCCAACTCTTTGCTATTGTGAACAAAGTTGCAATAAACATGGGTGTGCATATATCTGCTTGGGTGGCAGTTCTGGTTTCTTTAGGGTATATTCCCACTAGTGGAACTGCTGGGTCAAATGGTATATCTTTTTGCAACTTTTTGAGAAAGCGTCATACTGCCTTCCACAGTGGTTGCAGCATTTTACATTCACACCAACAATGAATGAGAGTTCAGTTTCTCTACAACCTCGCCAGCATTTGTTGTTTACTGTTCTGTTAAAATTTTGCTATTCTTACTGGAGTGAGATGGTATCTCATTATTGTTTTGATTTGCATCTCTCTTAGAGCTAGGGATTTTGAACATTTCTTTATGTATTTGTTCGTCATCTGACTTTCTTCTTTGGTGAAGTGTCTGTTCATATCCTGTACCCATTTTTCAGTTGGGTTGTTTACTTTTATCTTGTGATGCTCGAGTATTTTATAAATTCTAGATATAAGGCCCTTACCAGACATGTCATTACCAAATATTTTTTCCCAGTCTGTGGCTCTGCTTTTTACCCTGTTGGAGGAGTTTTTGTATGTGCATAGGGATTTGATTCTTAGAAGGTCCCGTTCATCTATTTTATCCTCTCCTGGTTGTAGGTTTTCCAGGATGATTGGAAGACTGTTCATGTTGTGAATTAGGGCTTCTATAGTTCTTCCAAGCTTTTCTCTAATGAGGTTTATAGTCCTTGGTGTTAGTCCTACGTCCTAGATCCACTTTGAGTTGTTTTTGTGTATGGAGTGTGGTGTGGATCTTGTTTGAGTTTTCTGCAGATATTTTTCCAATTGTGCCAACACCATTTCTTAAAAAGGCTGTCATTTCCCCACTTAACTGATTTCATCTTGTCAAAAATCAGTTGACCATATGTAGATAGGCTGATTTCTGGGCTCTCAATTCTATTCCATTGATTTATGTGTCTGTTATTGTACCAATACCATGCTGTTTTGACCACCATGGCAGTGTAGCAGGATTTGAAATTAGGGAGTGAGATGTCTCTTACCTTGTTTCTCTTTTTTAGAAGTGCTTTTCTTATCCTGGGCTTCTTTCCATTCCAAATGAAATTGGAGATTGCCTTTTCCATCTTGTTGAAAAATGGAATTGGTATTTGTATTGGGATTGCATTTAACGTGTAAACTGCGTTTGGTAGTATTGACATTTTCACAATATTGAGTCTTTCTACCATGAACAACGTATATTTTTCCATTTCTCCAGGTCTCTTTTTGTTTCTTGTAGTAATGTTTTGTAATTTTCTTTGAATCGATCCTTTGTGCTTCTGGTTAGATATACTCTCAAGTATTTAATCTTGTGATTAGCTATTGTGAAGGGTATTGTTTTTCTTAGCTCCAGCTCAGTATTCTCTTTGTCACTAGAGAGAAATCCAGTTGATTTTTGTGTGTTTATCTTGTATCCTGCCACTTTGCTGAATTGGTCAACTATGTCCAGCAGTTTTCTTGCTGAGTCTTTAGGGTTTTCTAAGTATACTATTATATTATCTGCATATAGAGATAATTTTACCTCCTCTTTGCCAATTTGGATACCTTTTATTTTCTTCTCCTGGCGTCCACTTCTGTAATAGCTTGCCTCCGGAAACCCTATGAACCTGGAGAGAGGATGAAAGATACCCAAGGGTCTCCTTCATAGGGTCGCTATGAGTCACCTGTGACTTGACAGCATTTAACAACAAGAACAACATTGCTATCGCTAAGACTTCTAATACAATATTGAATAGGAGAGGTGATAGTGGACATCCTTACCAAGTTCCTGTTCTCAAAGGGAATGCCTTCAAGTCTCTTTCCATTGAGAACAATGTTAGCTATCAGGTTTGTGTATATACTTTTTACTATGTTGAAGAAATTCCCCTCTAATCCTATTTTGTTGGGTGTTTTAATCAGGAAAGGGTGTTGGATTTTGTCGAAGGCCTTTTCTGCATCAGTTGATAGGATCATGTGATTCTTGTTCTTTGCTTTGTTTATGTGATGAATTACATTGCTTGTTTTTCTTATGTTGAACCATCCATGCATACTTGTTATGAATCCTACTTGGTCATGGTGAATTATTTTTTTTTATGTATCGTTGGATTCTGTTGGCCAGGATTTTATTTAGGATTTTTGCATCAGTGTTCATGAGAGATATTGGTGTGTCGTTTTCTATTTTGGTGGTGTCTTTACCTGGCTTTGGTATCAAGGATATGTTTGCTTCATAGAATGAATCTTAGAGAATTCCATCTTTTTCTGTTTTCTGAAATAGTTTTATGTAGTATTGGTGACAGTTTTTCTCTGAATGTTTAATAAAATTCACTTGTAAAACCGTCCGGTCCATGGATTTTTTTAACACCTACATGAAAAAGAAAATAGATGACATTGTAAGAATCATGGCATAGAAAGATGAGTGCAAGGAAGAGAAAGTAACATTTCTTGTTCTTAAAGGAGAGCTTTTTTTTTAAAAGTTTTCTTTATAAGTTTATGAAATGGTTGGAGGTAGATATCAAATGATTTGGTATTTAAAATCCATTGGATTTGTTTGTAGGTAATAAATATTCTAAAATATCAATATTTGTAGATTACCAGAGTAGAAATTTGTGGCTACTTATATTTGGAAGAATTTCAGTTATCAATTTAAAAATGCTCTAGAAGCTTATTTTAAGAATTCTTGTAGGAAATGTAAAGGAAGAGATTCTGAAAACCACAAGAATAGACTACATTTCCCTTCACATTTGTGTTTCTTAATTGACTTTTGCTACTTGATGTAACCTTATTGTAATCCTACCATTTAATAATTGCACTCATTTTTTAAATTTGTTTTTTAAATACGCAGGTTCAGTATCTGTACCGAGTGTTCTGCCGGCTACGTCCTGGTATTTCTCTTCTTGCCCTCCACGGTCGACAGCAGCAGATGAGAAGAATGGAAGTTTATAATGAATTTGTCCGCAAGAGAGCTGCAATACTCTTTGCTACAGATATTGCAGCCAGAGGACTGGGTAAGCAAACATTTTATGAGGAAATATTCTGTGATAATGAGAAATATAATTTACTTTTAAATAGATAGGGTGTTGGGTGTTCTTTTTTTTTTTTAAAAGAAAATTTTTAATAGGGGTGATTAACTTAAAGATATGCCTTGGGATCTGGATCTGAGAAAATTTCCTTAATATCTTCATCTTTTGTGATCTTGCAATTGCTTGTGACAATTACTGAGTTGTAGAATCCTGAACTGTGTACAAAGTTTATTTACAAAGTTAGAATACATTCTTTTTCACACCAGTTTTTTCTTTTTTTTTCGGCACCCTCATATCAAATTGTGTGACCCTATGATTTACCCCCCTGCCCATTTTCATGCCTCTGATTCCACTCTCTGCCGTCCACCCGCTCCTCATACACATTCTATAATAGTGGTTTTATGCAGTATTTGTCCTTATGGACTAAGTTAGTTCAGTCAGCACATACTCTCCTGTCCCTCCCAAGTTAGGTATTAATTTACAAAATCATTGCTTCTGTGTGGTGTGTAGTATTCCATCATGTGAATGTGTAGACTTTTATTTTTGAGTTCTTTACTTCTAGTCCAACATGAACTTAGGGAAGTCTACAAATAAGAACGGGGGAAAAATGTGTTTTCCATAACTTTTAACTGAAATTTGGCTTTTTGTTTGTAAAAATATTTTATTATTATTGTGACTATACAGAACAGAATATATACAAATTCAATAGGTGCTACAGTATAGTTTTTGACGATGTACGTACAAGATAGGCAACAATTTTTGCCCTCCTCTTCTGGATTGTTCCTCCCCAGTTGCCCATACTCACTGTGCCAATAGGATTCTTATGTAATCTCTTTACATGCTCTTGTTACATTGGTTCCTGTAGGTAATTCTTAATCAAGGCAGATCCTTTTTTATTTAATCTAACGTATATGGTTTTAAGAAGATCAGAGAATATTTTTGGTTCAAGATTTAAAGATTGTCTCAAGTGTAATAGTTTCAGGGATTCATCCAGCTCCTATTACAATTTTACCTTTTAATTATTAATGTAAGCAGTGTGGTAGAATTGGCCATGCTTATGATTTTGGCTGCAATTGCAGTTAGAGATTTTTCCCCCCATTATATTTTTGGCAGGAATTTTGAAGTATTGTTTACATTGATTAGGATTTTGATATTGTGGTATTTTTTTTTTAATACCGACAGTGAGATCATGCTATTTAAAGTGTTAGTAGAAATTAAATGTTTTATTATATGTTGTTGTTGTTGTGTACCATAAAGTCAGAACTAACCCATAGCTGACCCTTCAGAGGGTTTTCAGAGGCAATTAATCCCATGGGACGAGATTGCCCATCCTTCTCCTGCAGAGAAGCTCGTGGATTCGAACCTTGTGCCTTCGGGATTGCAACACAGCCTCTTACCACTAGGCCACCAGTGCTCTCTGACATTCATTTAAAAAGTGACTATCTGCATTTTATTATATTTTTATTTTGTGATATTATATATTTTATTTTACATATTTAAAAAATATTCTAGGGAAAAATATTCTAAGAAGGGGTTCATAGGCTTCACTTAGAGCATAAAAAATGTTGAGAACTTCACTGGCAGCCTGGTAGTTATACTGCTATTTTAAAATTACCTGATTCTACCAGCTGCTTCATGGGAGAAAGATGAGCAGTATCCTCCTTCCTATGTGTTTCACAGACTCTGAAAGCTTCTGGGGAGTCAGCTATAACTTGGTTCCTCCTTGACAGCTATGAGTTATTTGTTGAGTACACATAATAGCTATATTTGCAGTATACTGTAGTCTATATAGCAAGTTGTGCTTTTGACTCAAAGACCAAGCATCTCTTGAGGTTTGAATCTACCATCTACTCTATGGGAAAAGATGGACAGTCTCCTCTTACTACGTTTTGTAGCCTCAGAAACCCAGGGGTTTCTCTGAGTTAGGATCAACTTGTAGTGAGTGAGTTTGAGTTTTATAGTCCATTAAAGGAATCGTACTGGACTTGATGGTACTTAACAACAATGACAACATCAGCAATAGGTAGTATGATAGTTATATGTTACGCTGTTTACTGAAAGGTCGGCAATTCAAATCCACCAGCTGCTCCTTGGGAGAAAAGTGACCATTCTATAAAGATTTACATCTTGGGAACCCTGATGGAGGGCAGACATGAGTTAGGATCTGCTCCACAGCAGTGGATTTGAATGGCCATCTGATGAAGGAGCCTGTGTGGCATATGTCAGGCTGCTGACCACCCGAAAGGTCACCATTTCAAATCTACTAGCTGTTTCTAGGGGGAAAGATGGTCAGTCTCCTCCTGTCACGATTTACAAGCTTGGAACCTGATGTAGGGTTGCTGTGATTGTGCATTGATTTTGATTTGAGAGCAGTAGGTGGTAGTGGGTTAAGTGTGTTTCATAATATTATTAAAACATTTGAATTAGTGTGAGAATTTCCACAGTGTGCCATGCGGACACAAAATGAGCGTGTGCTTGGTTCAGTGTGGTCACAACCTTCTATTTGTAAAAAACATAGTCTCTGTGAAGTGTAGTAAATCAGAGTTCAATGCCTATAGTTTTATCCTGCTTGTTTTTAACATTTACATAAATGATAGCATTGTACATACTAATCTATGACTTGCTTCTCGTGTCTTTCTATGTTGATGCATAAAGATCTAATTTATTTACATAGAATTTCCCAGAGAGCTAATGTATTTAGTTATTTATCATCCATTCTCATTATAATAGAGATTAAATTTTCAGTTTCTTTTCTAGTCTAAAAACGACTCAGTGACTGTCTTGAGACTCTTGTTTTGGATATCCATTCATGAATTTCTTTAGTGTACACTATTATTTTACTATTTTTTTTTTAAATTTTAATTTTATTCCCATTTTTCTTCCTGTCTCTTTTAAGAAGGTGTCTCACCTCTGATTAACCCTGTGACGTTCTGATCCTTCCCTCCCTCCTGCCCTTTGTTGCCCATCTCTTTGTCTGTCTGTCCTACTTGGAGAGTTTCTTAGATGTTGTTTGACCTGCTACTCAAGTTTTCATTATTTAAGTCCTTAGAGCTTCTCCTTGTTTTTTTTTTTTATGGCTTCTTGGTCTTGTTTGGTGGATGCCTGGTTCTTTTGTTGCTTATGACACTCTGTGTGTTTTCTAAGTTCACGTCTTTCTGCATTGTTTCTGTTTCTGCTGAGTTCTATTTTCATTCTCTGTATTATCTTTGTTTTTCTTGTATGAAGCTTTTCTCAAATGTCTGCAGTTGGATGCCATTTTATATTGAAGAATGAGACACCATAAAGCTTATGTCAAGTAATTTGGACATGAATGGAACTTGCTGACTGGTGGGCTTCATTGTAAGGAAGTTTGGACAGGAATGATCATTTTGTGAGGAACTCCATTGTCCAAGTCTTTTCTTTTTTGAACATTCAGTTTCTCCAGAGAAGAATACTTTGATATTATAAGCAGAGGGATTACGCTTACTGTTGGCTTGAGGGAGCCTGTTTACCAAGTCAGGGAGCTTAAGTGGTGCAAACAGTTAAGCACTTGACTGCTCTCAGAAACGTTGGTGGGGAAAAGGTTGGCAATCAGCTTCTTGTAAAGGTCGCAGCTAAGCAATCCTTGTGAGGCAGTGTACTTGTCACTAGGGTTAGAGTCAGAATTGACTTGAAGGCACCTGACAACAGTAGCAGTAAAGAAATCATCTCAGAGCCCTTCCTGGCAGTGAACAGACTTATATTCATGATCCCTGTTTTCACCCTGACTCTGCTGTCAACCTCCTCTCTGTCTGGAGTCTCACCTCTGAACCCTCACTCATTTGAGACTTTAAGTCTGTGTTAAGCTATTCAGATACACAAGGTAAGAGCGGTCCCCTGAAAGTCTAGCTGCTCGTTTCATCTTCTCTTTTATTATACTCCTAATACATTACATGCCTTGCCTCTGTGGTACCCGGATAATTCAAGCTGAGAGAGAGTAAGAGACCAAAATTCCAAGTATCTCTTTTGTTTTTCTTGCCTCCGCTAAACTCCAAGCCTTTAGAATAGATTTTATGACTTTGTCATAGTTCTGATAGTCATAGGTATCCTTCAATACCTTCTTTATTGTGGATGAGGGTCACCAAACCTTGTTCTGTATCATAGAAATTGATCCAAAATCCTGGCAGCAAAATCCATGAATAATTAAATGTAATTCTTTTAAGAAAAAGAATAGGATTCTCTGGAAAAGAATGGAAACTGCTCTCCTTAGAAATATGGGTGGACTAATTACTGTTAGGGAGCTCTGGTGGCCTAGTGGAAAGAAGCAGTGCTGCAATCTTGAAGGTACATGGTTTGAGTCCACCAGCTGCTCTATGAGAGAAAGATGGTCTGTTTCCTCGAACTGCCTCTGAAATCCTGCCAGAGGGTCAGCTATGGGTCGGATCTGACTTGATGGCACTTGACAACAGTAAAAGTTACTGTTTGGGAACTCTGGTGGCTTGGTGAACAGGAAGTTGTACCACCAGCTAAAGACAGGCATTTCAAATCGAACAGCTACGACATAGGGAAAAGATGAGCAATGCCTTTCCATGCTATTTACAGCGTCTGCGAAGCTGCGGAGGACCAGCCATGAGTCAGTTCTGACTTGTTAATGAGTTGAGTGGAATTCTTGCTAGGAAATGGAAGGAGGACTTGGAATACTCATCAGTTTGAAAAGAGATGGGAGTAGCAGGGAAAATAAACTTTGATTTTAATTTCTAAGTTAGTTTTCATAGTTCACCAGGAGCCAATGACAAGTGGTTCTTTTTGGTTATTAAATATCAGGGTATTTCATTATCTGTCTGACACAAAACAGTCTGTCTCCTCTGTGTCAGATGTGAAATAATCATCACATTCAAACACTGTCATTAATTTTGGTTCGCTTTGCCAAAGGACAGAAGTGTTTATCATCTCTAGGTACTTGGACTTAATTTTATTTTTAATAGAGTTCACAGATGATCTCTATCAGTTTGTTGTGACTGAAAGCCCTGGTGAACGTGATTGTAAAAACAAAAATAGTCTGGCAGGGTGGATCAGAGTGCTGGTTTCCTGACTTGACCATTCTTTCTGGACAGATTTCCCAGCTGTGAATTGGGTTCTTCAGTTTGATTGTCCAGAAGATGCCAACACGTATATCCACAGAGCCGGCCGAACTGCCAGGTAGGTGTCCTCTGGCTCGCTATTTTGCCTTTGGTTCTTCAGTAACAACGTTTGCTTCCTCATGTGCTGACAGATGCAGAATGCAGGCTTGCAGATAAGCAGAGTGCAGGTTTGGCAAGATCGGCGACATCATGGCTGACACTTGATGATCAGGATTGATAAAAGTCCCTGATAAGTTTTAGAGCATTATTGTATTTTGTTTTGTTTTATTTTGGCTTTCTAATCTTACTAATCTTCTCACCAGACCTTCTCACAGTACATCACTTTATTGAATCCTAGTGGACCCCTCATTGAAGCACAGGGCTGTTATTTTGCTGTTGACAGACAAAGACACCAAGTCTTAGATAAAGACTTGTCCGGCAAATCTCCAAATGATTCTTTAACCTAGGAGTGTGAATCCTCTTGTTGAGATACTGTGGTCTTAACTTCTGTGCTGAGCAAGACTTCGTAAGAGGCAAAGTGGGTTTGCATCATAGATTTTTCTTCTGTTTCTAGTGCAGCTATTAGAAATAACTGCAGTAAGCGAGTCTCAGATGTTTCCTCTGCTCTTCCATACCCTCCCCATCTTGTTGTTGTTGTTAGGTGCTGTTGAATCTAGTACAACTCATAGTGACCGTATGAACAAAAGATCTGAACCCTGTTCTATCCTGCACCATCCTCACACTACCTGACTCATAAGAGCCCATTGCTGCAGTCACTGTATGAATCCACCTGGTTGAAGGTCGTCCTCTCCTTCGCCGATCCTCCACCCTTCCCAGCATCATGTCCCTGTCTAAGGAATAGCCCCTCCTAACAGCATGTCCAAGGTATGTGAGTTGAAGCCTCATCATTCCTGCCTTGGAAGAGCACTCTGGGTGCACCTTCAAGATATTTGTTCTCTTGGCTGTCCATGAGACTTTCCGTGCTCTTCTCCAACACCACAGCTCAAAAGTGGCAACTCTTTTTCTGTCATCCTTATTCATATAATCTCCCATACCCTCCCCATAGAAAATGCCTTATTGGTCCAGTGAATTACTGGTAGCTCAGGGGTAGAATTTTCACTTTCTGTGTGTGAGACCTGGTTTCATTTCCCATTCATTGTACCCATATGCAGCAACCCCCCCATCTTCACTGGAAGCTTATATGATGTTCTGAGACTGATAGGGGTCAGTGAAACTTCCAGACTAAGGGAGACTAGATTTCAAGACCATTTCTGAAAAATCCACCAGTGGAAACCTTATTGATCACATTGGTCTAATTCATAGTTGATCATGGGGTGGCCCAGGGATGAGCAGCGTTTCATTTCATTGTAAATAGAATTGACACAAGTTAGGGGCCAACTTAATTACAGCTAGCAAGAGCAAAAGTGTATTTCCCTAATATCTGTGCTATCTGGAAAAGATTGTTGTTGTTATTAAGTGCTGTCGAGTCATAGATGACTCATAGCGACTCTATGAATGAAAGGCCTGAGCACTGTTCATAGAGTTTCCAGAGGCAAGCCATTTTGGAAGTGGATGCCACTCCCGCTTCCAAGCTTGTTTTAATCAGGAGGCTCCACCACACACTGTCCACCATGGGTAACTATTTTCTCATTTGGCATATCAGTGTTGCGGTGTTTAGCATCACAGCAGCCATGAATTACCTCTGTACAGCAATGCACAGACCAGTACTATACCATTTAGAAGAATGTTTGACAAAAACCAATTTAAACCAGGCCCGAGGACCGCACAGTAGTAGTTGTTTGGGTCCAGATGACATGGATCAGTGTCTGAATAAAGTAAAAGATAATGACCTCCAGTGGTATCAAGGTTGCATTATGATGATTAAAGAATAATATAATTTACACAGTGTATATTTCTTGAGTTTGCTTATATGCTAATCCTGGTGCTAGATACTAGAAGCTATGGCCAGGTGATAAGGACCTGAGACTAGGAGACTTTAACATTATGCTGTGCAGAAGAGTTAACATAACCAGCCTGAGATGGTTTTTTTATAAAGGCCTACTTTGAAGACTGGAGTCTGGGAATGTGACTGGTAAGCATTTCCCTCTAGTGTTACATGTTTTCTCTGAATGATAAGGGTAGCTCATGGTAGTTGGAGTTTGTAAACACTGAGTTTTATTCTGAATAGTGCATTCATGCCAGGAGCCTGGAATTTTACTACATGATAGGTAAAGGATGCTTGCCTGATTTTCCCCTAATAAAACGTTGTTTGCTGAGTCTCCATTGGCCTTTGCTGTGCAGAAGCATTGCATACAAGCTACTGTGTGTTGATGCTAATCGAGTGTGCTTTGTGCAGCAGGGAAGGCTTCAGAGTTACATGGATGCCTCTGGATTCCATCTTAGTTTACTTCCCTTATGATCTGACTGTGTGTTATTCTTCCACTACTCTAGTAAATCTTAGCCCTCCTTAAAACTGAACACAGATTCCCCTGAATTCTTCTCCTGTGAAGCTCTGAATGTGAGGACAGTTTTGGGAGCTTCTGACTGTCTTGTTTAGTCCAGCTGTCCTCAGCATGTTATTTCTCAGCCCGAGTGTCCTCATCTTTAAAATGAGAGACCTTGGTGAAGAGGTGATTGCTGAGTTATCTACCTACTTGGAAGTTCTTTGTAGTATATGCTCCTTCCCCCCAGTCTTTTGAGTATATGTTTCTTCTTTTTAACTCTTAATTTTTATAAGAAGCGTTTATTTCCTGCTCATCTACCATTCTGCTTCTTTTCCGTTCCCTCCTGCCCTGACAGACACTGACCTTCCTTTTTGCTAGCTTAGTATTAACAGTTAAGGATTTCTTTTAATACAATTTTTGTCTACAAAGACTTTTCAGAACCTTCTCATATCAAATTGTTGCCTAGCATAACTATGAGTTAAAGCACAACCCAGTATGACTTTGGGGTTCATTATGATAGTGCAAGATCGGAAATAAAAGTTATTTATTTGGATAAGTTTGATTCCAATTTAGTCTATGAGTCATTTTTAAGTATTAGTTATCATAAAAATGTACGTCTTTAAATTGCATGCATATTTTGATCATTAAGGAAGACAGAACAGAACTCTAAATTAATGAAAATGAATAATTATTTCAAAATAGGGTTTATGTACTAGAAGGTTAAAAAAGAAAATTCTTTTTATTGTGACTATGTTTGTTCTGTAGAATCTTGAACAGACAATAGATTCAGAACTGTGTTCTCTGTATGATGTCATTGTGCTTGTGGAGAAACTTGCTTTTAGAATGGGAGCATTTTGCCCTTTTTTTAGGATATAAGTGAAATGTGACATGGGTAGACTAAGTGCCTTGTTTTCTGTTTTAAACATGAGTGCATGGTGCACCTGTGATCTTCATTGTATTAGTATATGAGTTCATGTTTGATTTGTCTCTCATACTGAAATATGCTAGGTAGTTATTAGTGGTAGTTGATAGAATGAATATTTCTCCTCCTCACTAAATATGATGTCATTAAGCGCCGTTGAGTATGACTCATATAAACAGCAGATCTGAGCTCTCTCCTATCTTGGGCCATCCTTGACACACTTGAGTCCATTGCCACAGGAAATCTCGTTAAGGATCCTCCTCTCCTCCTTTGGCCTCGGCCTTTCTAAGCATGATGTCCCTTTGCAAAGAATAACCTCTCTTAACAACATGTCCAAAATATGTGAGACAAAGTTTCACTATCTTTGCCTCCAAAGAACACTCAGGTTGCACTTTCTCCTATACGCATCTGTTTGTTATTTTGATAGTCCATAGGATATAAAACAGTCTTCTTCAACACCACAACTCAGATGGATCAGGTATCTTTCTGTCATCCGTATTCATTGTCCACCTCTCAGATGCATAGCAGGTGATTAGAAAGACTTCTTGAATAAGGTACACCTTAGTGTTTAAAGTGGCATCATTACTCTTCAGGACTTTTGAAAGATCCCTGACAACGTTTTCCCAATGCTCTACGTGTCTTGATTTCCTGACTGCTGTCACGGGTGGTGTTGATTATGGATCCTAGCAAGATGAAATTGTTGACAATGTCAGACTTTGTCCCATCTATCTTGATGTTGCCTATTGGTCCAGTGGTGAGGATTTTTGTTAGTAAATGTGTGGTAGGTATAGATTTGTGTACTCATGTAGTAAGGATGAATCTGTACAGCTGTGTACACTTTTGCATTTTGTGGTCCTATGGATTTCTGGATAGCTAAGGTTGAATATAGCATTTTATTACTGTTGCACTAGCATATTGCAGGTATTTGGATGTGCCAGTGATGTAAACATGGAGATGGAAAATGGGTCCTTTCAAGAATGTGTCGGTCATACAGTTTGATGGATGTTTTGTAAATAAGCCAGCAAAAGAAAAAAAGAATGCATATATTAGTATTTTTCACTGCTCTTATGGGAGCTCTGGTGGCATAGGGAGCTGTGCTGCTGACCCAAAGACAGTGGCTCTCCAGTGGTTCAAGTTCACCAGCGGCAACCTGAAAGTTGGCAGTCTTCTCCTTTGCGATCTGCAGCCTCCTGAAAACTTACTGGAGGGTCAGCACTGTGTTGATTTCTACTTGACAGCAATGGATTTTGAGTCTTATATGAAGATCATTGGCTGTTACACTGTTTCAGAATAAGTCCCAAGAAGGGAGAAGTATTTCAGTATGATGAAAGTCACGCACGCAAGTGTCAAGGACTTTCGTTCATAGGGTTGCTATAAGTCTCCTACAACTCGATGGCACTTAACAACACAGAGAGAGACCAGTTGGCCTAGTGGACCGAAAGCGATGTTACCAAGCCAAAGGTGGGTGACTCTAATCTGCAGCCCTAAGGCTTGTTTTTCATTGATTTTGTTCAAACAGTCTTCTAGGTCGTATAGCTCTGGTGTGTCCACTTGCCATACAGAGGCAACCTATGGTCGTTGTGAAGCTGAACACCGTGACACAGATGTGTCAAATGTGATAACGGTTACCCACAGTGGACACTGTTCCCTGGTTGAAACAAGCTTAAAAGCAGGAGGGGCATCCACTTCCGTAAATAGCTTGCCTACGGAAACCCTATGAACCTGGAGAGAAGAAAGTCACACACGCAAGTGTCGAGGACTTTTGTTCATAGGGTTACTATGAGTCACCTACAACTCGATGGCACTTAACAACAACAACAACAACAGAGAAATAAAGGAAAAAAATCTTACCTTGGTGAACATGCAGTGGTAAGCATTAAGTTGGGTCTTAATAACTCTGGAGAGAAAGGAGTTAGAACAAACATTACATTGACTGTATCTGAAGACAGCAAATACTAATTTGATAAATTATTTTAATGCAATTTCTAATGTAGTCCTTGTTGTTGTTGTTGTTATGTGCCGTCGAGTCGTTTGCGACTCATAGCGACCCTATGTACAACAGCCCTAAACCGTGCTCTATCCTGTGCCAATC
>NW_006399995.1:1363026-1368633 GCF_000299155.1 Elephantulus edwardii
TATCAGTCCCATTTTACAGCAGTGGCATCATGCAATATTTGTCCTTTTGTGACTGAGATATTTCACTCAGCATAATGTCCTCCAGGCTCACTCATTTTGAATAATGTTGAATGAGTTCCTTGTTTTTCAATGCAGCATAGTATTCCGTTGTGTGAATATACCACAGCTTCTCTATCCATTCGTTTGTTGATGGGCTATCTAAAATTTTTTTGATGAATGTTGTTGATGATGATTGCTGTCATGTTGAGTACAATGCATAGCAACTCTAACAAAGGCCTGTAACCTTTCTATAACTATCATTATTTATCAAAGTTCATGGAGTTTCCAGAGGCATGTTGTTTAGCGTAGGAAGTAAATGCCACTTCTGCTTCCATTTTGATAAGTAGTAATTAAAATTTCCCCCCTAATCGTACATATTCCTTTTAACAAAGTTAAAGGAGTGTTGATGGTGTAGTCCATAGGGAATTTGCATTGCTAATGTAAAGGTTGTGCCCCACTGGTGATTTGAGATGACCAGCTGCCCCCACTGGAGAGAGATGGACATTCTCCTTCTATGCTATTTCCTGTCTCAGAAACTGGTGGAGGGTCATTACAGGTTGATTCAAACTTGATGACAGTGAGTGAGCCGAGTACAATTTATCAAAGTCCTTGTGATCCATGGAGAGTGTGAGGTTGACTTATTTTACCTGAGGAAGTTTGGCCTTAGGGTCTTTGGGCTACATTGACCATGCCTGAGGGATTGTGTTTAATCAATAGGGCTGATTTGAGAACCTACATGATAACCAGTGCTCTTCCTTTTTTTCCTTTGGACAATAGCTTCTTGGTTTAGATACAAAGTATGAGCACAATTAAGTGTGTTCTGCGATTCCCATTCTCAGTGCTAGCCAGAGTTTGTTGTGATCCACATAGTCAAATGCCTTTGTATAGTCGGTAAAACACAGACTTTGTTCTGGTATTCTCTGCTTTCAGCCAGGATCCATCTGACATCAGCACTATATCCTTTATGCCAAGACCTCTTTTATATACAGTTTGAACTTCAGGCAGTTCCCTGTCAATTTACTGTTCCAGCCATTTTTAAGTGTTCTTGAGCAACATTTTGCTTGCTTGTAATATTAATGATACTGATATTTTCATCTTCTGTTGGCTCACATTTCTTGCAAATGAGAACATATACAAAGAATCTTTTCTAATCAGTTGGTCTGACAGCTGTCCTCCAGACTTTCTGGTGTAGATTGTTAAGCATGTTCCTTAGTTGGTGTTCTTGGACCTTATTTTTCGCCTGTGTCAGTGCAGTTTGAGCTGCTTCCTTTATTGCCATTGGCTCCTGTTCATATGGTTCTTCTTGAAGTTGTTTAGTGTTGACCAATTCTTTGTGGTATATCAATTTTCTGTGTTTCTTTCGTCTTCTTTTAATAGTTCCTAGATTATTCAAGATTCTGCCCATGACCTCTTTCAGTTTTGCAACTTGTGGTTTGAATTTATTTTCTTAGTTCTTTCTGCTTGAGAAAATATGAATTCTTCCCTTTTTATTCCATAACTCCAACTCTTTGCAGATTTCATTATATTATAGTGCAAAATTTCTCCACCCCTATTCAATTTATGTGCCGAGCAAATATTTTGTGAAGCTGGACTCTATAAAGAAGAATGCAGCATCAAGATCAGAGGAAGACTCATCAACACCCTATGTATTGCAGATGACAGACACAACAATGATTGCTGAAAGTGAAGAGGGCTTGAAGCATTTGTTGCAGAAGATAAAAGGCTATAGCCCCTTTCAGTATGAATTACACCTCAACATCAAGAAAATTAAAATCCTTACCAGTGGCCAAAAGGTGACATCATGATAGAAGGAGAGAAGGTTCAAACTGTTAAGGATTTAATTGTACCTGGAGTCACAATCAACACTTTTGATGCCAGCAATCAGGGGAGAAGGGAATGCATTGCTTTGGGCAAGGTCACTGTCAGGGACCTCTCTAAGAAACTGAAGAGCCCTGAATATCATTTTGAAGTCTTAAGGTGCACCCAGTTAAGGCCATGGTATTTTCAGTAACTTGCTGTGCGTCTGAGAGTTCGACAATGAACAAGGATGACAGAAGACTTGATGCCTTTGAGTTGTGGTATTGAATAAGAGTACTGAGGATCCCATGGATTGCCGAAAGAAGGAACAAATGTATCTTGGAAAAGGCACAGCCTTCATGTTCCGTGGAGGCAAGAATGGCAAAGCTTCATCTTTCATACTTTGAACATGTTGCTAGGTGAGGCTATTCTTTGCAAAGGGATATCATGCTTGGAAAGGTGGAGGGTCAGTGAAAGAGAAGAGCACTGTCCTGTCCTGTGCCATCCTCATCATCTCTGACACACTCAAGGTTATTGTTATAATCACACCGTAAATCTATCTTGTTGAGGGTCTTCCTCTCTTTTGTTTACCCTCCACCTTTCTAAAGCTGATGTCCCTTTTCAAGGGAATAGCCTCTTTTAGAAGAGAAAAAAAAAATCCCCAGACCTGCTCTTAGCTCTTTGTATCATTTAGGATAGTGGTACACATTCCTTAACTCAGGCAAAAGACAGGGACACAGTTTTAAAAAGTTGTATCCTAAGATGCACTCAACCACGTAAAAGCCTTGCACTTTTTGGTACTCAGGAAACGAAGTTCTTAAAATGACCTGATAAAAGTTGCTAATGGAAAGTAGGCAAACATCACGTACTCTTGGTTTATTTTTAAAGTCTTTTTATGATGGTAGCATCATCTACATGGAAGGTGGGAGTTTGGTCCTCCTTCCCTAGAGAGATGGTAGGTAAGAGTAACAATTTCAGCAGTATTTCATTTCAGCTTTACTTGTTTTGCTGGGGTTTGTGGCTCTCAGATGTTCTTTGTGATTTAGGCAGCAGAATGTAGTTCCACTAGGTGACAGCAGAGGCCAGACCTTTGCATTCTCTGCTCACTGGCAACAGTGTAGCTTTCAATAGCAAACACTGAGATGGAAACAGTATTTAAAATGTCTGATGTTGTTTGTGAAAAGTTAATGGTTGGTTTGTGGAAAATTCTTGTTCTTTATGGAATAGATAATGAAAAAAAAATTTATCCTTAATTGTTTTCTAAACTTACTGAAGCTTACTGTGTATGTCAAAGACACAAGATCAGCACAGCCTTTGCTAGTCAAAGTTCACTTTATTTTGGGAAGGCCCTAGCATGGACTAGTGTCTCCGAGATGGACATTTCTTATGTGGTCTTTTGTCTTCTGTTGGTAATTACCCTTTAAAGCTTTAATGAAAGGAGGACAGAATAAGGGTTTTTTTTTTTTTTAGTTTGTTTGTTTCAGATTTTAAAGCAGTGAGGAGTTGAGTAGAATACAGCCACTATAGCTGGTAGTGGTAAAGGGAGCGAATATCTCTTGTGGTCACCAGGTGCCACTGAATCAGCGCCAGCTCATGGGGACCCCAGGTATGGCTGAACAAAACGGTGTCGGTCCTGCAGCATCTTCACAATCATTGCTATCTGTTAGCCCTCTGTCAGAGCTGCTGCCCCTGTCCATTTTGTTGAAGGTCTTCCTCTTTTGCTGACCCTGCATTTTACCAAGCACAATGTCATTCTCCGGGGACAGGCCCCGCCTGATGACATGTTCAAAGTACGTGAGGTGAAGTCTGACGAGCCTCATCTTAAGGAGCGTTTTGACTTCACTTCTTCCTGGACAGATGTGTTTCTGGGGTCTGCTTTTTTGGCAGACACATCCCTCTTATGCTGCTGTGCGTTTCTCATCAGAGCAGGTTGCGTGATCTCTTTTAAAACACAAAGCAGATCATATCACTCCTGGTGGCTTCCCCTTTTACTCGGCGTAAGAGCCAGTGCCCTGCTGGACTCTATTATTCTCCTCTGCTCTCCCATTTCTTGTTTGCCCATTGTTCTGTGTGCTCCACCCTGGTCTCCTTGTTCTAGTCCATGCCAGGGATGCTTTTGCCAGACTTGTTTTAAGACCTCGTGTTTGGTGTGCTGAGGCCTTTATGATTTTTATTTCTTTTGCACAAATGCTTTTACCTGAACTCTCTAAGAGGCTGTCTTTCTTACACTCCCAACCACTTCCCTCCCCTTAGGCAGCTTTACTTTCCCTGTCCCAACATTTACTCATTACCATCAAGTCAGAACCAACCTGCTGTTCACCCTCCACTGGGCTTCTGAGGCTGAAAATCACATGGGATTGTTGAGTTACCACAGCATTCATTCATTTCATCAAATCTACTAGAGCATTTATTATTTAATTATTTATTTTTTTCTTGTGAGAATGTAAACTCCGTGTATCTGTCTAGTTCATTGATGCACTCTGAGTGCTTGGACAATTGACATAATAGAAAGAATTGGATTATTAAATCAAACTTCTGAATAGAAGTGGTACACTGTATATTAATTATCTATTTTTTTTGTGTAGTATATCACCCCACAGCTGCATTTCTAGGCTTAACTGGGATCTTGAGAGAGTGTGGGGATCCATTTTCAGTTTCACTGAAGCAGCCTTTTGTGGGGTTCTTTTCCTTACTGGCTGTTGACCTGCGTCGTCTTTGTTTCTCTCCATGTAGTCCTCTCCATAGGGGAGATGACCAGTTGGCAGCTGGCTTCACCAGATCGAGCCTGCGAGAGAGTAAACGAGAGTCAATGAGTTTACATGTTCTTAAGGCATGAATGAAGCGGGGAGTGGTCTGAGAACTCCAGGGCTCCCCAGATCCTCTCTTACCACATCTGGTTGTGCTCTGGCTCAGACAAGTGTGGCCTTGTCTAAGTAATGAGTGCAGCTTGTCACTCTCACTGATGGGCCATCTGTATGTGCAGTTGCGTAGTACTAGGAGACATACTGCTTGAAGTCACAGATTATAAACAAACCTGGTACATCTTGTTAAGAGCATCTCATAGATAGGAAGGATCTTGGGCCTGTGAGTACTGTGTTTATTTACTACTAAAGAAGGTCTATCTTTAGCATGTTTATAAGGAGGTTAGACTCTATTACACCCCTGAGCCCTACCAAATCCTCCACCCTACTCTGCCAGGCACTCTTGTGGCCTAGTGAGTAGAGGCTTGCATTGCCAACTCAAGAGCAACAGTTCACATTTGACAGCTGCTCTGCGGGAGAAAGATGGGCTAGTCTCCTCTTGTATGCTTTAGTGCCTCTGAAAACTTGCTGGAGGATCAGTTCTCTGTCAGTTCTGACTTGATGGACATGAACAACAATAGTCTGCCTTAGGTACCTGGACAAAAAAAGAATGAATTTCTCCTTAACCATTTACTCCCAATACACAATGAAATTTGTTGAGTGAATAAATGAATGATATTATTTGGTTCTTCAGATGACCCTTTGAGGGATATTTTCTTGTTAGGAGGCTCTTTCTCAGACTGTGAAGTAAAATGTGCCCAAGATTCCTCATCTCAGTAAATAATACACTTAGAACTTTTTTTTTTTTTTACACTTTGTGTACTATATTTTTTTTTTGGAAGTTTGTTGTTTTATTTTCATTTAAGGTTTCAGTAGTACAGCAGTAGTTAGGTGCTAACTTCTTTTTTTTTTAACTTATTTTTTAAATTTTTTTATTAATTTAGTTTGTTTATTTTTCATTTCAATGAAC
>NW_006399995.1:1368733-1369374 GCF_000299155.1 Elephantulus edwardii
TATGTCAGACGAAGCCCCAGAATCCTTGCCTCCAAGGAACAGCCTGGTTTAATCCTCTCTATGATGAATCTGTCTGCTTGACCCATCATAATCAATTAAATTTATTTTTAATTGATTATTTTAGATGTCTAGTTAGTGGAAAAGTTTCACATATGAAATGCTTCCTTTTTTTCTGGCAATTTAATAAAAATATAACCAAGTTGCAGTTTAGAAGTTGCCATTAATGTGCTTAGAGATAATTAGAAAGTTTTGTGGCCCATGAGACTGGATAATTGAATTAAATAAAAGCTAAATTAAATTTTGAAACTAATTAAAACCCTGCGTATTATGCTGTAATTAAAACCAGGTTGCTGGATAGTGTTTTGTTTGAATTAAAATATGTGAATCTAGAAAAAGGAATTCACTATTTTGTTATAAAATTGCTAAGGTGTGGGAACCAGAGTTTTCCTTTCCAGGTTTTATCCAAATGAAAATGAAGGGTCATTCAGGCTTTTGTTTTGGAAGCTGGAGTGGCATCCACTTCCTAAACAACATGCCTCTGGAAACTCTATGAACTTTGATAAGAATACAAAGATTCTCACCACTGGACCAATTGCATCAGGATGGATGGTGAAGAGATTGAGATTGTTCACAGCTTTAGT
>NW_006399995.1:1371959-1384796 GCF_000299155.1 Elephantulus edwardii
CCTGCTTGCTGAAACTGAGGAGGACCTGAAGCGCTTGCTGCAGAAGGTCAAGGACTGCAGCCTTCAATATGGATTGAAGCTCAACATCAAGAAAACAAACATTCTCACCGCCGGGTCAATTGGCAACATCATTATGTATGGTGAAGACATTGAGATTATTAGCGGTTTTAGTTTGCTTGGCTCCACAATCAACACTCTTGTTACCAGCAGCCAGGAAATCAAGAGATGAATTGCATTGGCAAAGTCAGCTGTCAGGGACCTCTCCAGGGTACTGAAGAGCAGTGACATCAATCTGGAGACTAAGGTGCGCCTGTTATAGGCCATGGTCTTTGCAGTTACTTGATATGCATCAGAGAGCTGGACAGTGACTAGGGATGATAGAAGGAGGATTGATGCCTTGAGCTTTGGTGCTGGAGAAGAGTATTGAATATACCGTGGACTGCTAAGAGAAAAAATAAGTTCGTCCTGAGAGGGTGAAGCCAGGCTGCTCCTTGGAGGCAAGGATTCTGAAGCTCCATGTGACATACTTTGGACATGTTGCAAAGAGGGACTAGTCCTTGGAGAGGGTTGTCGTACTTGGGAGAGTGGAGGGACAGCACAAGAGTGGAAGACCCTCTATGAGGTGGATTGATTATGTCAGTGGGGTAATGGGGATAGGTGTGTTGGAGACAGTAAGAGTGGCACAGGATAGAGCAGGGTTTAGGGCTGTTGTACATAGGGTCGCTGTGAATCACAGGAGACTTTATGGCACATAACAACCACCACCACCACCACAAGGGAGCTCTGGTGGCTTGGTGGTAAGGAGCTGTGCTGCCATTTCAAAGGCAGCTGATTTAAATGTGCCAGCTGCTCTACAGGATAAAACTGGGCAGTTTCCTCCCATGTGATTAACTACTCTGGAAAAACTCACCGGAGGGTTAATTATGAGTCGGCTCTGACTTGACAGTACACAAAAACAACAATTACATGAAGGTGAAGTCTTTTTCCATGTATTTATTTGCCATACATATATTTTCTTTGGTGATGTAGATCTTGTACCTACTTTTTAAGGAGTCTGTTTTTTTGTTGAATCCCTCAAGATTTGTCTATTTTGATTAAAAGTCCTTTTTCATATAATTTGTTTTGCAGATATTTTCTGCATTCTGTTTTTTTCTTTCCATTCTTAAAATAGAATCACATCATCAGAGGCTTTTTTTTCCTTAATAAATTTTTCTATTTTAATTGTGACTTACCACAAGAGTTTAAAGTTATAATGACATCCAGTTTACTGATTTTCTCTTTTTTGGTGGTGTTTCTAAGAAGCCATTGCCAAAATCAGGATCACCTAGATGTTCGTTCACCTGTTTTACCTTCTCGAGTTTACATCATTTTCCATCTTACATGATCCATTTTGATTCAGCTTTGTGTCTAGATTCTTTAGTTCTGTTTTGTTTTGCTGTGGCTGTCCATATGTTCTAGAACTATTTGTTCAAAAGCTCACTGTATCTCCATTGAATTGTCTTTGCTCCTTTGTTAAGGATCATTTGGCTTTTATTTGTGTGAATCTAAATAAATTTCTGTGTTTTTTCTTCTGATCTGTTTTATTCCTTTCCTAACACTGTCTTAATCATTGTAGCTTTCTAGTGAGCCTTGAAGTCAGCTGTTATTAGCCTTCTTATGTTTTAGATTACTGTGTTTTGTTACAAAAACAATGGCCATTCTGTACACAGATTTTAGAAAATACTAGAAAGCAAAACCAACTCACTATCCAGAATTGTGTTGTATATGTTTATATTGTTTTAACTGAAAATGCATGTACATATTTATTTTGAAAAATGCACTTTAATTTTAAGTACAGTCTTCTGTATCTTGGTTTGTAACCTGAATAATGCAGTTGGGAGAGTTGAGGGTGGCTTCATGGGCAGATAGTGTTACCATTATCACATTATCATTAAGTTCTTAAGGAGTGGGTTTAAGGGACAGTTATGGAATTCACCTGCAATGGAGTTTGTATGTCAGAGAATGTAAATCTAAGTAAGTAAGGGTTAATGCTTCATAGGGAGAAAAATATATTATTGCAAGAGTGGTGGGACGTTTTCTTCTCTCTGGCCCTAGTTTGTTTCAAGGTTACTTCAGTGAAAATATTACCGTGCGAATCCAGGTCAGTGTTTTGAATTTTCTATGTTCACTGGTAATAATAGTTAGGTATAGGATGTGAACAAAGCTTCTTTGTTTTAGTCATTCGTGATCAATCTTTTGGGATCCTTGTTTCTGGAGGAAGTCCTGATACAGTTGAAAAGCAATGAGTTAGAAGTTGAACTTTAGTGATACAAAACAGTAGTAGCGAGCTGATTTTAGGCCAGTTATTCAACCTCTCCGATGCTTTATTAATTAAAAAAAATTATTTTCTTCTATTAGTTCCATGCTTTTAAGATCAGAAAATTAATTAATTTCTTCAGAAATTGTAAATAGTTGTATAGTGAAAAGTGCTAAAAATGCTGATGATAGAATGAAATTTTATTGTTACAAATGCAGGACTTTTTATATGATGTTTGCATTGTCTTTCAAAATAGTTTTTCTAAGTAAATGGAGTTTTAAAATACAGGTTTTATGAAGGACAGTTATTTCTCCTTATATTTAGCCTTAGGTCTTGAATATAGCTTTTGAAATTTAACTAGCTAGCTCATGGATAAATAGACTTTATTCTTGTAAGCATTAAAAAATGTGAAATGTGCTTATGTAGTTCTTTTAAAAGTGCTTTTATTCTGGAAATAAAAGCTTACTGGAAAATTTTGGGCGTTGGTATGTGGGAGATAATTTGTGCTTTACATTGTTTCTGGGAAAAGATGTGTATAATAAAAAACAGATAAAATGGCCGGTGATGCTCTTTTTAATAGATACTCGTGGGATTTGCTTTTGAATATCCTCTCTACACCACCTGCCTGCCACTTTGCTTTCCCCTCTTTTATTTTAATTGTTATACTCTTTAACTTTTTGTAGCTCATATATGTATGTGTGTATATATTATGCATATATTCAGCTAGCTATATTTCTAAAATGCTTGGGTATGGCCTGTTTGTGACTTTTATCCTGATTCATTTGTCCATGTTCTCTCTCTGAAAGAAGAAAGAGCAGGTATGATATGTGTAGGTGTTTAGACTTAGTCATGCATGAGTTAGTTGTAATATCAGAATTCATTCAGTGGCTGCCTTTTTAAATCTTTTACTCCTTTGCTACAGTTTGTGCCCTGCAGAGATTTAGAATTTGTTTATTTCATTGCCTTGTCTGAATTTGGAAATAGAATGCTAAAAAGGTTGGTTTATGCTTTAGCCTACTGCTTGCTCGCTCCCTCCTAGTTGTTCCTCTTTGGACCACACAAAATAAGCCTTTTCACTTTAGAAGGGTAAACTCCCTGACTTCAAGAGACTGGCTTCCTTGAAGGTGTTTTAGAAAGTGCAATTTGAAGTGGTCTTTGTTGGTTTGTGTAGGGTTGCAGTTTTGACCAGTACCTAAGATCTCTTTCCTTAACGTTGATGATATCTTTGGGTTTCAGAGTTGTATGTTTATCAGATGGCTTCCCTTGTGGTATTACTTCATTATTTTATAGGCTTTCTACTAAAAATTTCTGTTTGTCCTGGGGTGAATATTTTAAAATGAAATTCTTATAGTAGGTTAATATGAAAAAAATTTGAGCTGTAGTATCCTGTTTTAAAATACAGTCAGGAAGGTGTTTGGTATTAGTTCTTTAGTCATGAAGCAGATGTTTGGTAAAAGGACTAAATGTGTATTCCACTTTATTCTGTTCTACCCCAACCCCGTGTAATACACATGTGTTTAGAGAAATTTGAGAAAATGAAATACACATTAAGAAATACAAATTACCCAGTAGTCCCTCAGAAGGGAGTTTTGGTGTCCTAGTGCCAGGATCCTTCCTACAAACCTGAAGTCATGCGGTTTGAGTCTACCAGCTACTCTGTGGGAGATAGACGGGCAGTCTCCTCCCATGCAGTTAACTGTCCTTGAAAATTTGGAGGGTATGCTGTGACTTGATGATGCACAAAACAACAGGCCCTCAGATATGCTGACTTCCTTTTCTCCTTTTCCCCTGGAATGCCCAATCTCCCCTCCAAATCACCTACCTTTAATGCTCAATTCCTAATTATTTTTTTTTTAAATTGGTTTACTTACAAAGTTCATATACGTTGTGTTTCACACTATTCCTTATTCATACTGTTTAATGTAATCATACTCATGCATTACGGTTTTTTATTCTCTCTTTTTACTCACGGTTGTGGAGTTTATTAGGAAAACAAATTTTTCATTCTAACATACATTACCTTGTCTTTTCACCCAGATCCTTCCCCTTCCTTTACTCTCTTCCCTCCACTCACCAAACTGTGCGACCCTGAGATTTTACCCCTACCCATCCTCACCCCTCCACTCCCACCCATCTCTCCCTTGAGTTCCTATACATGTTTCCTTTTGTTTTTACAATAATGGTCTTATGTACTATTTGTCCTTATGAGATCGCATTAGTTCACTTA
Organism: Elephantulus edwardii; assembly: GCF_000299155.1. Classification (NCBI taxonomy): domain Eukaryota; kingdom Metazoa; phylum Chordata; class Mammalia; order Macroscelidea; family Macroscelididae; genus Elephantulus; species Elephantulus edwardii. The sequence continues at coordinate 1,376,483 of NW_006399995.1, forward strand.
TAATGCTCTCCAACCTTCTCCCAAGTTATGTAGTATTTTTTTAATTTATGTTTGTTTTCTCATAACACTAAGTGGTTTCTTTTCACTTCTGATTTTATGGTGTTTATTAACCTTCTGTCAGGGATGAACTGAAAAGGACCCAGTGTAACAATGCATTTATCATTTGAACCTTTATTATATGTACAGTCTCCCTTCCCCCTGCTCCATTGTAAAGCCAGTTTTAACTCATATTGATTCTGTAGGTTAGAGTAGAATCCCATGGGATTTTTAGGCTTTACTCTTATATAGACAGTCAATCAGATCTTTCTCTACTGAGGCAGCTGGTGGTTTTGAACTACTGACTCTTTTTGGCTAGCAAAAGAGAATTTAACCACTATTTCACCATGACTCCTTATGCATACCATTTGGTGACATTAATTACATTTGTAGCCACAAACATTGTCTGCTCACATATTTGTGCTTGTCTTTTGACAAGCCTTACTGCTCTGTGATTGTTTTCAGTCCAACTTCTCTTTTGGTTTTAGATTGTTGGCTTACTGGATAGGAACATTCATCTTCTCTTTCTGTGGGTCCTTTTCAGTTCATCCCTGACAGAAAGTTTGGCATGAACTAGTTTGTTATTTATAATAACTTTTTACTTCATGATACACACACATACACCCACACACAAAAAATGTGAACATTAAGGAAAATGCTTTGATAAAGTTTCTTTTTATTTTCAAAATTTTCCCGAATATCTGTCTCTATTTTACAACTTGTAAGGGTTCAGGGAAATCTATATACAAGCTGCACATGTATAAGTAACCACAACATGCATGTGGCCATCCAGGTACACATATTTCTGAAGGTACAGCATGACATGAGAAAAAGGACCCTTGGTTGCACAATTTTAAGTGCTTAGTTGTTAACTGAAAGGTTGGCAGTTCGAACTCAACAGCTACTCCATGAAAGAATGCTATGGCATTCTGCTTCTTTCCAAGATTTGTAGCTTTTAGAAACGCTATGGGGCAGGTCTCCTTTGTTCTCTTGGGCTGCTAGGATTTAGAATTGATATAATGACAGGAGCTTTGGGTTGATAGTCTTAAAATTTTGTAAAATAGGTTAACTCACTTGTTCTCATCAAACAGTGCAAATTAAAATGCAGATTGCATTGATCTGGAAAAGATTTTGTTTCTTGTAGGTACAAAGAAGATGGGGAAGCTTTATTAATTTTGCTTCCCTCAGAAGAAAAAGGGATGGTGCAGCAACTGCTTCAGAAGAAGGTGCCTGTGAAAGAAATCAAGTAAGAACTCTGTTACTGTCTGGAAAACGAGGGCATGGCATTATTCTGCTTGCTAACGTACCAAACGCTCCCCTCCCCTCCCCTCTAGCTAGCTTGCTGTCTACTTTGTGACCATTATTTTAAATAACCGTTTTAGAAGATGGCTAATAGAATAAGGGATGAAAAAGAATAACTAGGTAGTTTCAGAGAATACTAATGGTTGGAAGGATTAAACCTCTTGGATGAAATTATTTTTAAAACTGTTTGTTGAGTTCTCAGGATTTTCTTCTCCTGTTATTAGAGTAGAAAACTCTCGTGGCCTGGTCGATAAGGAGGTGTGCAGCCAACTCTGGGGTAGAAAGTTAGTATCCACCAGCTGCTCCAAGGGAAAAAGATGAGCAATTTCCTACTGTGCAATTTACAGCCTTGGAAAAGCCACTGGAGCGTTAGCTATGTGTCAGTTCCTACTTGACAGCAATGAGTCGCTATTAGGACTCATATTAAACATTAGAAGTCAATCAGAATCTCACTTGTCTTAGAGCCCTTAAAATACTTCGGCATAATTTACTTAATATATTAGGGAGGGATAAAGGAAATAGAATTGGCCATGAATTCCTAATTGTTCAAGCTGAATGCATGGTTTGTATTTTTGTGTATTTTGAGACTTTTTTTAAACAAAACTGTACAATTCACCCCCACACAACTGCCTCAGCATTGTAGGAACAAAGAATTTCAGTCTGAAATCAGAGAAACAAGTGGAATTACTGTTGTTAAATCTAGTTCCTTTTAAAGGGGCTCTGGTGGCTTAGACTGTGGAGAGTTGTGCTCTTAACCTGAAGGTTCGAAGCCAGCAGCTGCTCATTGGGAGACAGGTGAACAGTCTCCTCCCTTGTGATTTTTTAAAATTTTTTTATTTTAGAAGCCTTCTTACGGGTCGCCTATGAGTTGGTTTGGATATGATAACAGTGAGATAGAGAGGGAAAAAGACACAAAGACACCTATATAAGAGTTTCTTTCGTTTCTGTAGCCACTTGTGTAGAATTATTAACATCTCTGATGCATTATGCCTAATTTCTAGATTGTTGTTGTTGTTGTTATGTGCCGTCGAGTCGTTTGTGACTCATAGCGACCCTATGCACAGCAGCCCTAAACCCTGCTCTATCCTGCGCCAACCGCACCGCCTCTGACACACCCATTCCGATTACCCCAGTCACCGAATCAATCCATCTCATAGAGGGTCTTCCCCTCCTGCGTTGAATTTCTAGATAGTGACCCTATAAACAACAGATCTGAACCCTGTCCTATCGTCTTCTATTCTTACACTTTCTAAAACATTTGAGCCCATTGTGGCGATCACCATATCAGTCCACCTGATTGAGGTTCTTCCTCTCCTTGACCGACCATCTACCTTTCAGAGCATCATGTTCCTCTCCAAGGACTAGCCTTTCCTAACAACATGCCCAAAGCACGTGAGGCAAAGCCTCATCATCTTTGCCTCTAAAGAACACTGACTGCACCATCTCTATGACATACCCGTTTGTTTTCTTGGCTGTCCATGGGATGTACAGTGCTCTTCTCCAACACCACAGCTAAAAGGCATCAGTTCTGCTGTCATCTTCAGTCCCTAGCCAGCTCTCAGATGTATAGCTAGTGGTCGCAAAGTCCATAGAGAAGCACTGTTTATGTCCCTTGAGTATTTATAGCTTTTTAAATAGATGGGTATATTTGTAGGTCTGAAGCACTATTTGTATATTTATTTGAAGATGATGGTTTGAGATTTGACTTAAAAAGACAGAATTTACAAAATTACGTTACTTTCATATATTCCATTTTGTTGACTACTCAGCTCTTCCGGGAAGCTGTTCTTCATCTTTATGGAAGTGCCTAATGCCTAATGCTAATGACTCAGCATTGGGTGCTTCTTTAGAGAAAAGGTCCGACCATCCATTTCTTTTAATCTGTATTATTCATTATATACGAGAGATTAAAATGACAGCCAGTGTAATTTTAGTCTAATCTGGTTCATAAATGAAAAATAATGTTACATACGTAAAAAAGAATAACAAGGAAAAAGGTGAAATGCTGTGTATTGTTACCACTTTCTGAAATGGAGATATTAGTTTAACCTTGATTTTCTTTTCGTAACATAGAATCAATCCGGAAAAACTTATAGATATCCAGAAAAAATTGGAATCACTTCTAGCCCAAGATCGAGATTTAAAAGAAAGAGCACAGAGGGTAAGTCCTTTTTGAATTGGATTGTTGAGCATCAAACAATGTTAAATTTCATCTTTTCTGCTATTACTAGTTTTTGTGGTCGTGTTTCAGATACGAAGATTAAGCTTGTTCTTGGAAATTTTTCTAAAATGTATTATTTCATGGGGTAATGTGAGAAAAATGTCTATTCTTATCTGTAATCTTGCTAGAGACACAATTTCATCAGACATGATTTTTAGATGCTCAGTGGTCTGGCTTATATTTTCAGTAAAGTTGTCAATTTCTCACCACTTCGATAAAGCTTTCTTTCTCACTTTCTTGAAAATAAGATTAATATTACTTTATAAGCATAAAAGTCTTTTTAATTTAAGTTCAGCTCAGGAATAGTTTTCTATATATAAATATGACCTGATGTCTCAGTTACCTTTTCTGGGCTTGTAAATTCCCTTGATTGACAGATACATAAAGAAGTGTTAAAAAGTTCAGTTTACACTTTTAGTTCTTAGACTTTAAGGCAGTTAAGTCTTTAGAAAAGAGTTATTTATAATTGTTTTGCATTGTGCTTTGAAGCTGTATAGATTTGTGACTCTCTTTTGAAGCCCCTCATTTTTATTGCTTTTTATTGAGGAGAAGAAAACTGCCTTTTAATGTTGTGAGATCTTTGTCTGTCCTGTAACCCATCAGCAGTGAGCTCCAGAGTTGGGTTCTCAGGTTTGATGCTACTCAGCAGGTAGATGAAGTGGAAGGAAGGACACAGAGATGGGATCGGGGAAGGACATCCTATGTAGCTGGAGCTGGCTGAGCAGAAAAACAGCAGTGAAGTTTTACATTACAGTTTTGAAACAGAGGATTCTTAGCAAAGAAGTAAATTTTACTTTAGGAACAAATTATGTATTTTTATGAACTGATTTTTTTTTAAATAAGTTTTTTTATCGTTTTTGCCTTGAAAGAACAGCATTAATGATGAAGGTAGGATCTGAGTTAGTTACTCTGTGCCAGGCCGTCTAGTCATGATAGTATTACATGAGTGATTTGCATGCATTGTGATATTTTATCCTTCTAATAAATCTGTAAACCACTGAACGGTCAGCTGTGAGTCAGTTCTGACTTGATAGTACATCATCACAACAGTAAATCTAAGACAGTGGTAGTGTGTCAGTTTACAGAGGAATAAGTGGTAGCATGTCATTGTTTAAAAACTTGTCAAAGGTGCCCTGGTGGCTTAGTCTCCAGGGTGTTGTGGTACTAATCAAAAAAACCTGTCTGGATTCACGTTGTCAAGGTTCATACTTGAGAATCAGAGATCTACATCTGAGGCTTTCTGAGAATTACCACGTTATGCCAAGAGAAATGAAGTTTAAAAGTCCACAAAATCACTGTGGCCAAATGGTGAACACATTTGTAAGTCCAAAATTGGACTTTACATATGCTCTAGCTAAAAACCAAAGAAAGGGCCTTTAAGTAAACATTTTTCTGTATGTACTTTTTTGGCACGTGTGTGTATGTGTGTGTGCGCACACAATATGGGCTTATTTTGTCTAGCAAACATGCTTCAAGGGAAGAAAGAGATTTTATTTTAGAAGTTTGGCAATATATGAAAATTTGAAAAAACAACCACAACAAACACCCCAAAACCCCATGAATTCTAATATGTTGTGATTTATCCCCTGCCAAGGAGGTCATTCAATCATGAATCAGGAAATAGGAAACACTGGGAAGATGTTGTTTCACTGGTTTGTGCAGACAGCAAATGAGCTTTCCAGATCAAAGATTATAGAATAGCATATTGAAATAAATGATGTGATTTATTGGGTGTCACGCATGGTTTAGCAGGATGGCTAACTGTATTGCCAGCAGCAGTAAGCTATCTAGTTCCATAGAAATGATTTTCTGGATTTTGATTATAGTCTGGAGAGAACAAAAACAATAAGCAACTTGGATGATTTCTTGTGGACCAGTGTAGGGGAAGAAATTTATCCTTCAAGTGGTGTTGCACATCACTTTTCAAGCTTTTGGAAATAAAGAAAAGTATAGTCAAGATTAGTGGAGTGTAAGGGATTAGTATAAATCAAGAGAGAACGTGGCCTTCAGTAAATATGGAAATGAGAATTACTTATCCTTTATACAGAAATGAAAAGTAAAGAGATAATAATGTAGACATGTCCTGAGCATTATCACCTGTTTAGTGTTTAGATACAAAATGACAAAGGGTCAAGACATCTTTTACATTTCTATTTGTATAGTTCTGATTTACTGATGTGTATTGTGTATATGTGTGTAGACATACATAGATATGTTTATATGATATATATATATATATATATATATATAAAATACACACACACACACACACACACATTATTAATTCAAACACAGATGGGGGAAAACATATTGCAAGTTGACGACAAATTTGCCAAGTTGTAATAAAAAAAGGAAAAACTTTAAAAATGAATTTTTTCCTGTCATGATTTTTAATTAAATGCCATTTTACTAATATAGTAAAAACTTTGTTCAAAGACATAAGTACTCTTTTAGTAATAGTTACTATCAGCAATAACTAGCATTCATTGGTACTGTGTTCCAGAAGGTCTGCTAAGATAGATAGCCTACACACATTTTCACATTTAGTACTGAATGTAAATGATGATTTATTTGTATCACTGGTTTATCGATGAAGAAATTAAATTTAGAGACACAAGAATCTTGCTCAGCTGTTAAGATGCAGAGACTAGAGTAGATCCATAGTTGTATTATTCCATATTATTTTTCCATTGCCCATAAAACAACTAAATGAGACTGTCTTCTGGAATAACTTTTAGGGAAGATGATAGTACATATCAAGTAGACTTATGTATCAATTTTAGCCTGTCTTTTAAAGTCCTAAAAATTAACCTTTCTTATTTTGTGATTTTATTTCGTACTGTGGAATTAAGCTGTTTTGTTAACTCTTTGAAAAATGTTGGTTTACATTTTTACTGTTAAATATCGTACATTCAGAACTCTTTGTTTTGTAGTGTTTTGTCTCCTACATACGTTCAGTATATCTGATGAAGGATAAAGAAGTATTTGATGTGAGCAAACTGCCACTACCTGAATATGCTGTGTAAGTATTCATAGTATAGTTGTAATTGAAAATCCTCAAGGTCAGAGGGAATTTTTTTTGTGCTTGGTTCTCCTAGTGTCCTCATTTAAAATAGTGTCACCAAACCTTAATCTTAGGAGGAATTTGTAGAGAAAAAAAAATTCCATAAACTCTATGGAGAATGAGCTGAGTATTTAATTCTTGTCAGAAAGAACTTCTTATTTATAAATAGAAATTCCTTAAAGATACTTAGGTTGTTCCCCATAACTTAATCTTTCCAAAGAAGATGGAGAACAACTGGTGAACATCCTTAGAAGTTTTCAAATGTCCATGTGGTCTTCATAATTCTTTGTTTTAGAAGCCTGCTGTTGTTGTTGTTAGGTGCCGTCGAGTCGTTTGCGACTCATAGCGACCCTATGTACAACAACCCTAAACCCTGCTCTGTCCTGTGCCAATCGCATTGCCCCTGACACACCCATCCCGAGTACCCCAGTCACTGAATCAATCCACCTCATAGAGGGTCTTCCCCTCCTGCGCTGTGCCTCCACTCTGCCCAGCATGATGTCCCTCTCCAAAGACCTGTCTCTCCTCACAACATGTCCAAAGTATGTCAGATGAAGCCCCAGAATCTTTGCCTCCAAGGAGAAGCCTGCAGTATTCTAGATATTTTATGGGTGCACATTTAATCACTAGTTCTTGAATTTAGATCAAGATTCTCCTACTGCTTGCTGATGTTTCTTCCTGGGACTCAGTCAAATATCCCTTATTCAGTAACAGTTACTTACACAGTGAAATTATCGGGCTTTGTTATGACCTTGTATTTGAGGATGCTTTCCCTTTTAAAAAAAAATTGTTGAACTGTGAAGGAGGAACATTTATATTTCATTGAGGTCCTGCATGTGGGGAAAGTTTTGACAGAATCCTCTAGCAGCACCATTGAGGATAATCATACTTGGGTGCAAGGAAGTATCTGCTTCCTGGCCAATTCCCCCTCCAGGAATTTGAGAACCTTACCCTTAAATTGTGTTGAAGAAAACATTGTGTGTGGCTCAGCTGTTGTTTTCCTTTCTTTAAGTCAGATTGTGAGTTTAGTATGACAGGTAATTTGTCACTTCTTAGATATTAGAACCCATTAAATAAGAGGGAATGGCCACTGACTTTTGATTTAGGTAATAGATGGAAAAACACATGTGGTGGATAGTACCACCCTCCTCCCACCCCCATCATTTCGGTCCTGGCCTGCAGAATGTGATCCATAGTTTAGGTCATTAGTAGCTAGTATTTAGTGTGAAGTTCTTCACTGATTTTCTGACAGAGTTGTCTGAGATACTACAAAACAGAAGTGACAGGGACTTTTTATTCTGCAAGGCCACAGTTGGGTCTGTTTTGTTGTAGCTGTTAATCAGAATCCCTTGATGGTATGATAATATAGGATTTTTGTTACAGGAAGGCTTCAGTAAGCTGTAGTATTTCCAGTTGAAAACTGTTGCTAGAGATGCTTAAAATGAACCCTGGAACCTAACATTGATATTGTTTAATGTTTTCAGTTAATTTTTGTGAATGTTTAGATGTGTCATTTCCTTGAGATATGTAATTTTCTTCCCGAAGCCTTTGTTACTAATGCAGTGCTGAATAAGAGGGCTATAAGAAAGATTTCACTCTACAATTTTTATCGTAGGAGTATGCAATGAGGGTTGTAGAGTGGGTTATATTTGGGGCTAGGGGGTGGGGTTTGGGGAGGTGCGGGGGGAGGG
>NW_006399995.1:1385111-1393204 GCF_000299155.1 Elephantulus edwardii
TTTAAAAAAGTATTTTACTAAAAATATTTACCAATATTTACAAATTGAATATTTGATCCGTACAGGGCATTTTGCTGGATGTTTGAATTATTGATGTAAATCATATGTACTTGATATCTGCAAGGAACTCAGACTTTTACTGGGAAAAAACCCTAAAGCTTTAAAAACTATCTGAGAAGGAGGTATAAACACAGTGATAGTTTCGTGATAAAAATGCTTAGTGAAATCAAGTTAATCTACTGCATTTGAGTTGATTTGGACTAATAGTAACCCTACAAGATAGAGTAGAACTGCAGTGTGGGGTTCCCAAGGCTGTAATCCTTAGGGAAGGAGACTGCCACATCTTAACTCTTGGAGAGCAGCTGGTGGATTTGAACTGGCAGCTTTTCAGTTAGCAGGCAGGATCTTAACCACTGTGTGGCCCGTATTCATTAAATGCTTAGTAGTTGCTGTTTATGTGCTAGCCAATATTTTGAAATACATTGTATATGTAGGCTAATTTATTCTATCAAAACCCTGTGAAGTGAGAACCATTATCATCCCATTTTATAATCAGGACCGTTGAGGTGTTGAGAGGCTAAATAATGTTCCTGACATCATGCACTTAGTGATAAAGCCACAATTGAACCCTGGTTGTCCCATTTCTGAATCCATACTTCTCACCACTTCACAGTAGTGCCTCTCAGAGTTTTCAAGAACAATGCCATATAGAAAAAGGACAGTGGACTCAAGGAATAGTGTTCGCTTTTGTGGCTGACTTTGCTTGCAGATTTTATTTCCAATCCAGAAATAAAATTCTAGGTTTTATTTCCAGTGGGAACAATGAAAGTCTGTTAGTTTTGAGCAAAACTGGGGAATACAAAACCTTAAAGTGAATCTTGAATGTAGAAAATAAGATTCTTTTCTTTTTTATTTGCTAGAAATAATTACTGTTTTTTGGTGGAAGTTGATATAGGAAATTAGCCTTCCATTTAACAATTTCTGTACAGATTGCTCAGAGTCAGTGAAGGAAAGGAAGACCCTGAATGAAATGGGCTGACCCAGTGACTACAGCAGTGAGATTGAACAAGGAGAGATTTTGAAGAGGGTGGATGTAGGGCAGGTTTTGAGCTGCTGTGCATAGGGCCTTTCTGAGTTCAGGTAGATTTGACACCACCTAACAATACCAAGGTGAGAATACCAAGGAGTCCTCTAATCTCAGCTAGTTAAGGCTGGACTTTTTCAAGGAATCTGATTTCTCCTCTTCAGGTTTTGTCCCATTCTATCAGGATTCATCAGTTTTTTCCTTTTTCATTGTCTCTGCTGTATAAAAACCCATTCTTTTATAAAGGCATCTTGTCCTGTTCAGCATTTCAGAAGAGGGATGATACTTGGCGTTCATGCTTTGCAGAGAACTATGTTTTTGCTTGCTCATAGCTCTCTCTCTTTTCCAGTTTATTTAGTACTTGTATTTGACAATGTGATTTCATGTAGTTAGCTGTTGATCTTTACAACCGCTGTGAGATATGCCTGGCAGCTTTTAGTACCTCATTTTATGAGGCAGGTGAGATGGAGAGAGTGAGCCTGGAAATTGGCAGATCTAGTATGTGAACCATTGTCATTTTGTTTCTGATTTAATGCTCTTTATTTTGTATAATTTTTTTATACCATGTTGTCCCTCAAAGAAAAATAAGGTTTCTCCACAATGTTTTCTGACAGTTACTGTTTTGTTTTTTTCCTGGGCCATCTAACCTGCTAAGATGAGCTTTATTGAGAGGGATATTTTCTTTAAAATAGTTCTGTATTGTTATTGTGTTGAGATAATTATTCCCATTTTTCCTGTCTTTAAGATCTCTTGGTCTGGCTGTGGCACCACGAGTAAGATTCCTTCAGAAAATGCAGAAACAACCCACCAAAGACTTGTCAACGAGCCAAACCAAGAAGGAAATTAAGGCAAGGGCTCCCTCCCTCACCACTGATGAAGTAGAGGAATTTAGAGCCTATTTCAATGAGAAAATGTCCATCCTTCAGAAAGGTGGGAAAAAATTAGAAGAGACAGACGACAGACTGGGTAGTGGTACTAGTGATGAGGAAGAAGAAGAAGAAGAAAAAAAAGAAGAAAAAGAAGAAGAAGAAGAGAAGGAAGATGAGGAAGTAGAAGAGAAAGTGGAGAAATTGGAAGGTTCTCAAACGGTTTCAAACACTGCTGAGGAACAGAAGATCAAGGAAGCCCCTCTGCAGTTCATGGACAGAGTTGAGGAGGATGATGATGAACCTGATGCTGATTTCTTTAAGGTGAAGAGTACAATGTGTTTGGATTGGACCTTACAGAGAATAAAGAATTAGAGGTAAGTGGAGCATTTTCTATAATTTCTCACTTCTTTCTCCTGGGAGCTAGTAGTTGCCTTTGGGGAATGATGGAAGAGTGTGTGAAGTAGGAGAGGCTTAGAGAACACCTTTTTCTGCTCTGTACTACCAGACGGCCTAACCAGATGTTTAAAACACAGAGGAGATTTCAGATTGTTGTTATATTTTTATAACCCTGGGAAGTTGAACAATTTAATCATCGCATTTCCTGGTATTCTAGTCTTCTGTCATGAAAGTAGCTGAAGGGATTGTAGTACAGCTTCTTGCCAAGCTGCACTGTGATCCTGAAAATAGCTGAAGTCATGATGTTAAGGAAGATCCGGGGTTCCATGGTTTATGGTGTAAGGATCCTTCATTGTGATTCTACATGCATTACTTCTGATTTCAATAATTTACAAGTGTTCCTTATGATAATTTAATCTCTCTAGCTGTGAATTTTACCCTTAATGAGACATTTGCTTTTGGGAATCTAGCCAGCACCTTAAATAGAAAGCAAGCCCTAATTTTTAAAAGGGCATTTGTGAAGCTTTATTAAAAAAATTACATGTAGATCTTTTGTTTCTCCAGTAAGTTCCTCCTGACCATTTCTTTAAAGGTAACAGTTAAAAAAATGGGAGCCCTGCCATTTTTCTTTACACAGTATTTAATAAAATTCTAACACACACAGTATAAATCCAGAGATATGAAACCTAGAAAGGTGTCTCTTTAAGTAACCAGAACAAAAAATGGTAGTGAATACACTTACTGAGCATTTAGTGTGCATTTAGGTTGCTCTCTTGAACATTTTCTAAATATTAGCTTATTGGCCCTCATAGCATCAAGAAATTCTATGAGGTAGGAATAGCCTTGGAAGCGTCATTTATAAGCTTGTAAGTGAAGTTTTCATAAAAACTTCTAAATCTAGTTTATAAATGAAGGAAAACCTTGTAGTTCAGATGATAAAATGGTGAGTAGATACCTAGGTAGTGGCAGAGGGGTAGCTTACTTGGGAATTCTGATGTTAATGTCCATTCTTTTGACCAATAATCCTATATTCTTATCTGTGTCAAATTTAGCTCTTAAAAATCTGGAGTTAAATCTCATTTTAGCAAGTGTAACAAGGACCAACAATTCGATTATGTTTGAAATGATTTATTCAGTTTGTTAAATTTTTGAGCACCATATTGTAAGAATGATGTGAATGACAAATTGGAGTTAAGATTCTGAAAGAAAGTTTTTATTATTTTGTAATAATTACACATGAATTGTTCACTTTAGAAGCAAAGTTAGGTGTCTCAAGCACTAATGATTCATCTTTCCTGGTCTTTGCCATTACTTGCTATGCATCAGCGAGCAGTGCAGTGACTAGGGTTGACAGAAGAAATTGATGCCTTTGAGTTGTGGTGCTAGAGAAAAGTATTGAACGTACTATGGACAGCCAAGAGAACAAACAGATTTATCCAAGAGAAGGTAAATCCAGATTGCTCCATGGAGACAAGGATTTTGAAGCTCCTTCTTACATAGTTTGGTCAAGTAGCCAGGAGGGGCCAGTCCCTGGAGAAGGACATTCTGCTTGGAATGGTGGAAAGACAGTGCAAGAGAGGAAGACCTTGGATGAGACAAATTGACTCAGTAAATGGGGTAATGGGGGTGCTGAGGTTAGGTGTGTTGGAGACAACGAGACTGGCTCAGGATAGAGCAGAGTTCAGAGCTGTTGTACATCAGGTCACTATAAAGTCACAGGTGACCTGATGACACACAACAATAACAACAACAACAACAAAGAAAAACATCTTTTTAACTCTTAAAAACCCCAGTTTAATTGAGATGTAACTGTCAAAGAGTAAAATTAACTTTAAAAAAAAAAGGTATATGATTTTGTGAATGTTGGTAAAGTGTGTGCTATTGTGTCATAACCACCATCGTCAAGACAAGAAACAGTTCAGTCCCCCAGAAATATTTTTTCATCTCTTTTTAGTCATCATTTTCTTTTACTCATCATCTTTGGCAGCCACTAATCTTGATTTCAGTGGTTCCAGCATTGCCTGTATTTGTTCTTGTCAGTCTTTTAATTTTAACCAGTCTAGTCATTATATAAGGCATTCTTCTGGCTCGTGGTCAAGCACTTGACTGTTAACTGAAAGGTTGATGGTTTGAATCCACCGGCTTCACAGGAGAAAACTATGGTAGCATCCTACTTTACAAATTTATGGCCTCGGAGAGTCCATGGTGCAATTCTGATCTGTCCTAAAGCTTGTGATGAGTTGCAATTGACTCAACAGACTTTTAAGTAGGGCAGGCAGAGTCTGGATTACAAATTATGTCTCTAAGACTACCTTTACCTGGATTGGCACAGAATTTGGAACAATTAGGTATGGTTTATGTCTCACCTCACGTGTTTGTCTTTGTGTATTGTTGTGTTGTTGATTGCCGTCGAGTTGAGCGCGACCCTATGAACCACTATTGATATTTATGAAAGTTCAGAGTTTCCAGAGGCATGCTGTTTAAGAATTGGATGCCACTGCTGCTTCCAATAGTATATAGTATATGATATATATCTTTATGTACATGTAAAACATGAGAGGAGCATGTTCATATACACTAAAATATCTTTAATATAATACTGTGTTGTTGTTATGTGCCGTCAGGTTGCCTGTGACTCATGGTAACCTTATATACAACAGCTCTTAAACCTGCCCTGTCCTGAGCCAGTCTCACTGGCTCCCACACACCAATCCCCATTTCCCTAGCTACTGTATCAATCCACAGGACAGAGCAGAGTTTAGGGCTGTGCGACTCGATGGCACATAACAACAAACAACATAAATATTATTAAGATTCCTCAAACTGATAGGTGTTTTTAATACAAACACCAGCAAATTTTCTGTACTAATTAACAAGTTGTTTTTAAATTTTATTTGAAAAATACAATTATCCAAAAGTAGACAAAACAGTCTTTAAAGTATAAAATTAATAACTTACACTATATTAAAATTTTACTGTAAAGCTATATCTATGAATACAAGTATCATAACTGAAAAGATAGAAAAGAAACCAAAGATACTTGCACATGTGCACTTCAATTGATTTTCAATAGAATCAAATAAAATCAAATAATGGAAAAAGACCAGTCTTTTCAACAAATGGCAATGGATCAATTAAACATTCATAATACATTTGCAAGGAAAAAAAAAAAGAATTAAAACCCTTCCCTAGCATTATATACAAAATTTAATTTTAATTTTACTACTAAATGACTAAACTATAAAACTAAAACTTCTAGAAGAAAATGGAATTTTTTAAAAATGCAATAGTAAGAAACTATCACTTTTTTAAAAGGGATAAGCACTGATGTGCCCAGATAATTCCCTAAAGAAGATAACAGGATGGCAAAAAACCTAAGAGATGTTCAACATCATTTGTTGTTGTTATGTGCTGTCATCCTGACCGACTCATAGTGACCCTATGTACAACTGCTCTAAACCCTGCCCTATCCTAAGCCAACCACACCATCTCTAACATACTAAGACCAGTCACTGTGTCAAACCATCTTATCAAAGGTCGTGAGCTCATCTTCCACTTTCTCCCTCTGACAACAGGACCCTTCCTAACAACATACTCAAGTATATGAGATAAAGTTTTACCATCCTTGCCTCCGAGGAGCACCCTGGTTTCATGTTTTTCCGGACAGTCCTGTTGTCCTCTTAGCAGTCCATTCAGTACTCTTCTCAAGAACCACAACTCAAAGGCATCAATTCTTCTGTCATCTTTAGTCACTGTCTACTTTTCAGATGCATAGCAAGACCATGATTAGATCAAGTACACCTTAGTCTTTAGACTGACATCATTGCTCATTAGCACTCAGGCGAGGCCCTTAACAGCACATTCTCCAAGAATCATTTGTCTTTTCGTTTCATGACTGCTAGTACCAATAATGTTATTATGGATCCAAGTAAAAAGAAACTGTTGATAACTTCAATATTTCTCCATCTATCATAATGCTTCCTACTGGTCCAGTCAAGTGGTGAAAATTTTTGTTTTCTTGATGTTGAGATACAGTCCATATAGAAAGCTGTATTCTTTGATCTTCTGCAGCAAACACTTCTAATCCTCTTCACTTTTGGCAAGCAAGGCTGTGTCATCTGTGTAACGAAGATTGTTAATGAGTCTTTTCTGATGCCACACTGTCCTTCATAAAGTTCACCTTCTCGAATGATCTGTTCAGGAATACAAATTAAATAGGTATGGAGAAAGAATACATCCCTGATGTACACCTTTCTTGATTATGGAACCGTACAGTGTTCTTTTATGGACAACAGCTCTGATCAGACAATAGCTTCTTGGCCTTGGTATAGGATTCACATAAGCACAATTAAGTATTCTTGGATTAACATTCTTCTCATTAATCATTCAAATTCACTGCTGGCCCTTCACTGGGTCTCGAAGGCTCTAAACTGCATGACAGAAGGTTGCCCACCATTTATCCATGGAACTCTTGGTGGTTTCGAATCACCTGAGAGAAGGGGCCTTCAGGTTCCAGTGTAACTTCCACTATGACTAGGCCACCAGAGCTCCTTCATTAGCGTTGTTGTTGTTGTTATGTGCCGTCAAGTTGCCTGTGGCTCATAGTGACCCTATGTACAGCAGCCCTAAACCCTGCTCTACCCTGTGCCAATCTTATTGTCACTGACAGCCTGGTTTAACCCTATGATAAACTTGTTTGTTCTCTTAGCAGTCTATGGTATATTCAATACTCTTCTCCAGCACCACAGCCTTACGGAAATACAAATTAAAACTATGTGCAGCTCCCAGGTTACAAATATCCATTTGTGTTACAAACCTATGAGGTGTCCATTTCCTGGATCATTACATGAACTAATATCAGAGTTCTATTAAAAACAGGGTAGATATCTAAAGTCACCAACTTCTACATTCAATTCTCATTCTCATTTCACTCCACTCAGGCAATCCTACATGAAACTGGTAAGGCAGGAGAAAGAGGAGTGACATTTACAAATGTCAAGCCTCACAATCATGGCACAAAGACTAGAACTCAAGAGGGCACTAGATGGTCAGTGGCAGACAAGAACTGGAAACCATCCAGGATCCTGTCCCCATCCATGACTGGCACGTCAATACCTCACTCCACAGTATGTGCACTACGGGCTGTGCCCCTCGTAAGAGGTCTGCATGTGGAAAGACTATACTTAAGCAGCGCTATCCTGCAACACATGCTGGTCTCATTAGACACTGCCTAGAGGTTACCAGGCACTGTGCAATGAGGCTGTGCAGGGCTGCCAGCACCAGCATCTCACAGAGTCCAGCTCACTGGGATAGAGCCAGCACCAGCCACCTGCATCCTACCCACCTACCTATACCATGTAGGACCATGGTACATAGAGTATTCCTAATGACAGCATCCTGTTTTGCAGGGATCATTAAAACATCATCACCATAATTATTATTATTATAGTTGCTACAGTATAATAAAAGCCTTCAAGTTGTGGTGCTAGAGAAGAGTCTTCAACATACCATGGACTGCCAAGAAAACAAACAGGTCCATCTTGTAGAGGGTAAAACCAAGTTTCTCCTTGGAGGCTAGGATTCTGAGGCTCTGTCTCACAAACTTTGGGCACGTGATAAGGAGGGATTGGTCCTTGGAGAAGGACATAATGCTTGGAAGGGAGGAGGAACAGAGCAGGAGAGGAAGACCCCAGATGAGATGGATTGTGCCAGTCGCACTGTCTCCGATACTCCCATCCCGATTA
>NW_006399995.1:1393794-1404394 GCF_000299155.1 Elephantulus edwardii
AACAACCTGATTTAACTCTCTCTAGGTTGAACCTGTTTGTTTTCTTAGCAGTCCATGGTATATCAGTATTCTTCTCAAACACCACAGCTCAAAAGTGTCAGTTCTCCTCTGTCTTCCCTAGTCATTGTCCAGCTCTCTGATGCATAGCAAGTGATTGCAAAGACCATGGCCTGAATTATGCTCACCTTAGTCTCCAGGGTGACACCATTGCTCTTCACTACTTTTGAGAAATCCTTCACAGCAGACTTTCCCATTGCAATACGTCTTTTAATTTCCTGGCTGCTGGTGCCAAGAGTGTTGACTTGAGCCAAGCAAACTAAAGCTGTTAACAATCCTAGTCTCTTCACCATCCATCCTGATGCTGCCAGTTGGCCCAGTGATCAGAATCTTTGTCTTGATATTGAGCCTCAATCCATACTGAAAGCTGCAGAACTTCTGCAGTAAGTACTTCAGGTCCTTCTCAATTTCAGTAAGCAGGGTTGTGTCATCTACATAGTGCAGATTTTTGATGCATCTTCCTCCAGTCTTGTTGCCACACTTCTCCTCATACAGCTCAGCCTCCTGGATGATCTGTTCTGCATATAGGTTGAAAAGGTATGGAGATAGGACACATCCCTCGCGTACACCCTTCCCAGTCTTGAACCATGCAGTATTTCCCTCCTCTGTTCTGACAATTGCCTCCTGGTCCAAGTATAGGTTTTGCATTAGCACGATCAAGTGTTCTGGAATTCCCATTCTTCTTAGAATTAGCCACAGTTTGTTGTGATCCACACAATCAAATGCCTTTGCATAATCAACAACAAGAATTAGAAATGATATTTAAAATATATCAGTGGCTAGGTGTTTGGTACCATTATATGGAAATACATGGCATTATATCTTTTTAAACTCATCTGTTCATTCCACTGCCTTTTTATGAGATTTGAAAAGTTGTTCTTGTAAGGGATTATATTGTTCACACATGGGAATTGTGGTTTCATTTTTTCCTTTTAAATCTATATCCACTTACTTTTGCTTTCTTGCCTTACTAAACTAGGTAGGAAGCTCTTCAATATAATCACTGGCAGTGGGAAAAGCAGACATTCTTGCTTTGAGATAGAAACATTATCTTTATGATTACATCTTATGTTAACTGTAAATTTTTTTTTTTGCAAAAAACTTTAATAGGTATTTTTCAAAGATGATAAACAGAGGGTAAGAAAACATTTCTTAGTAAACAAGATGGTACAGTAATTTTTGAAAATATTGGTCTTTTTTGGTCAAGTTAAACATTCACTTAATATGAAGTTCAGACATTTGTCTTCTTGGGTATTTACCCCAAGTGAGTGAAACTTATATTCATATATACACAAAATTACAAATTATGATAAATCAAGGAATCCAGCCTCTAAGCCTGTATGTTGCATGATATCCTAGAAAAGGTTAAAACTAGGGGTAGAAAACAGATCACTAACAGGAAATACAAAGGCCAGAGTTTAAATTCCAAAAGTCTTACAGCTTTAGAAATGGCTAACAAATGACTTGAAATTACCGATCACCTCAGTGCAGGAAACAAAGACTAAACTTAATAATTACTATAGGCTCAGTATGTATTATTTGCATAACACTATAATAATTGCTTTAAATAGATTATTTTTAATCCTTAGCATCCCTGCAAACATTCTTCATTTGAAAGATGAACTGAACATCAAAGGTGGAAATCTGTACTTGTGTCTAATTAACTTTAAACCTTGATTGTCTCCGCAGCGTTTTTAGTCATTCTAGTAAATCCAATATTTTAATCACCATTATGTGAACTTAAGAATGCTGCTCAAGTCCCAAGTTAAGGACGTTGTTTAACAAGTCACATATGTGACTATGACTCCTTCAAATACAGTGAAAATTACTTGACCAATTCAAGTTCAATTAATTCAGTTTATGGTTGAGAGATAATCTTACACTTTTTCTTTTATTTTTAAAGAGCCAAACTATATTACTAAACAGCTTTACTTAAAAATAATGGTGCAAATAGGTCTTGCTCTCAAAGCCAAATCCTAGAAACATTAGAAAAAAGTTTTCTGTATTAAGAGTA
Organism: Elephantulus edwardii; assembly: GCF_000299155.1. Lineage (NCBI taxonomy): Eukaryota > Metazoa > Chordata > Mammalia > Macroscelidea > Macroscelididae > Elephantulus > Elephantulus edwardii. The sequence goes on from NW_006399995.1 coordinate 1,395,866, forward strand.
ATTTTTTTTTTTATGTAGTGTTAGTGTGGAAGTGTTAACTACATTTCCTTTGTGTTATGTAGCCAACAGTTTGAAATGACTACATTTGTAATGAAAAAAGAACAGCTTCTGAAGTTCTCACTCTGAGTAGGAAAACCCAGCTCAAGAGGGGATGTGTGGTCAGGGATACCAGGGACAACTTTCAGTTACTGAGCACATCACAGAAATGCTCTTTCCCTTGGGATTCCAGTCTCTTCCTCATTGGAAGCTTTTCATTAACATGATATATGTCCTCTGAATGCAGCTAGGGTACATTGTCTTCCATGTGTGGAAGTGTGGAAACACAGGCGGATGTGAAGAAGAGTGGTCACTTTGTCCATTTTGTCAAGGACCCACACTTGTCCTGAACAGCACTGCAGTGGAGCTTTGTGTTTGCAGGAGACTTTCCTGTGGACTACACACACCACTTAATGTCTTCAGCCTCTTTTGATTATACCTGGGCCTCCATGGATGAAGTTGTCACCACAACAGTTTTCCCTGCCTCCAGGAGAGTACCATCAAAGATGGATGTCTCCACCTTGGGGAGGAGCCACGGAAGGATCATGCTCCTTAGAAGACCTGCTCTTTGCCTTAGACCTCTTCTCCTTGTCCGCCTTGGTTTTCTTTATAGTCATGTAGTTGCACGATCTCCTACAGCACACATCTCCTTTTGAGGTGGAAAACATCTCTGAAGGAGTCACTGATAATTTTCTACCTTTTCCCCTTTGGTGCTCAATTTCAGCAACTAGCACCAGCCTCATGCAGTGTCTTGATGAAGGTTGTTTATTGGTGGCAACTCAGTTGGTAATGGAGGAATGTCAGTCTTCCATGGTCCAGAGCCATCTGTACTTTGTAAACATAAAGCTTTTTCTATTTTCCTTTTTTTTTGTTTTGTTTGGGGACTGCTTCAGGGGTTTCCAGGGAAACTGATATGTTTGGTTGATTAGTTGTACCACAGTTTCTCAATCCTTTCATTTGTTAATGGGTATTTGGGCTGTTTACATTTTCTTGCTATTGTGAATAATGCTGCTAGAAACAAATCTCTCTGTCTCAGTTCTGTTTTCTTTGGGGTATATTCCTAGCAGTGAAATAATTGGGTCATATGGTTGTTGAGAAAGTTCCATTCTATTCCTCCTCCTGTTCCATTGCTAGATGGTTTAATGTTTTTACAAAATAAGAGCTGGATTTCATCATAACACTTTTGTGCAGCTATAGAGGAGACTATTTGGCCACCTGGCTTAATCTGTTAAGATTCATTGATTGATTTTGAACCAACTTTTTATTCTCTTATTAAAACTTCTTGTTTCTCTCCATTGTCTATAATGCAGGCTTCCATTTGCTAGGTTTTTGTTAAGGGTTTTAATATTTTTTCCCCATGAGAAATATTTGTAGTTTTCTTATAATGACTTGGACTTGGAAAAAGACACATTTAAAAAAGATTTTGATATCTTTTGCCAAATTATCCAAAAGGGTAGTCATGTCAGCCATTGCCGTAGTAGCTGTATGATTTGAGAGTCCATGAACTCACACTAACCCTCAGTAGTCAGGGATACATATTGGATAACTAGCAATGTTGAGTGATTGGAATCTTCCAGCTGCTCCATGAGAATCAGATGAGACAGTCTTCTTCCTCTGGATCCTGATGGAAAATTGCTTTGAATTGGAATTGCCTGGATGGCAGTGGATTAGGTTCTGTTTTCTGGAATCCTGAATACTAATATGAAAAGTGCTTTTTTGTTTGGTTTTGACTTTCCTTGATTCCGTTACTGAATATTATTGAAAGTATTATGATTATTTTTCAGTTCTATAATTTGTGGGTGTCAATGCATTCCTCCCTATGTGCGCACCCACCCCCTGGTGGTTTGCATGGTGTCATCAGACAGACAGCCCTGTCCCACAAAATCATTTATGGTTTTCCCCCTTTGGTTCACTTTCTTGAAAATATTTTCTTCAGTGATAATTGTGTCTTTGCATTTTGTACGGATTTCTTAAATATTTTATGAAAGAATGATTTGTATTTTGAGATACTCTTTCAGTTTGATAGTTTAATGTTGGTTTTCATTTATAGACAGGATTATGCTTCTTCTTAGTATTATTCTTGGAAAACCTGTACCTTGAAACTATTAAGTGTGCTTGATTGACTTACTGTGATGACAGAAATACTACTGAACTTTCTTAGAGCCCTAGTGGCTCTGGTGGTAGGGAATTGTGCTGCCAATATAGAGTTACTGGGTTTGACTTTACTAGTTGCTCCACAGAAGAAAGATGGGCAGTCTCCTCCTGTGTGGTTTACTACTGCCTCTGAAAAATCTGCTGGAGTGTCAGCTAGAGTTGGTTCTGATCCGACAGTATACGGCAACTGAACTTTCTATAAATGTGAACATAAAGAGCATATTTAAGTTATATACTTGCATTCTTATTTAGATAGCAAATGATAGAGGCTAATATCAGTTGCATCAGATTTTGTTTAGCAAGATTATGTTTGCATGCTATACTGTCAAAATTTCTATCTTTAGAATTCCTACATGTTTTTTACTATAATAAATTGGAAATGCTAAGGCATGCCTGCTGAGAATGTGAGAAACACTTTGCTGATCAATGAATATTTTTTTCTCTTTCTTCTTGCACATTCCCGGGTACTACATAAAAACAGAGCTGAAGCTATTGATTATTTTGCTAAAATGGGAATACAGAGCATGGGCTTCCTGCTTTTGCCTTGCCCAGTCTTACCGATTTAGCCTGTTACCTGCCTTTGAATTTTGTTGATACTTATTGTTCTCAGATTATCATCTTGTAATTCTTGTTCTTACTGCTTTTAGGCTGTTTGGTTTTGTGGATAATTTTTGCATTGTATGTTCTTAGCTTTCTACTTTAGCCCTTTTTCTTTCTAGTCCTTTCTCTCTTGCCTTTTGAGGTTTTTTAAATTGTCTTGTAGCTGCCACTCACTTGCAGTCTCTTTCCCCTTTTATTACTTAATTTTTAAGGATAGACTAGATAAAGTAAAGGAAGCCAAGCACACCACATACAAAATGGGCAACAAATGCAGTCATTTCTACATGTAAACGAGTAGATACCCTTTGGGGAAATGAAGGTTTTTTTGTTTGTTTGTTTTGTTTTTTTTATACAGTGCTGTCTTTGTTCACATATTTTTTTGTTGCTGATGCTTTAGAATTCTCTTTAGAGACAGTATTACAAACACACAAGAAAACTTAGTTTCATTACCTGATGGTCACAAGCAATTCCTTTTGTCTTCTCTTTTTCCTGTTTTCTTGCCTTCTGGAAGGTTTCTAGAACTAAATTGAAGTTTAGGACAGATTACCTGGAATGTACTTGATAATTGCTTAATTGTCATCAGTAACAAACAATATTTATTTGGGTCCTAACTGTATACTGATAGATTTCTGGTGGCCTAGTGGTAAGGAGCTGCACTGCCAACCCAAAGGCATGTGGTTCTTATCCACCAGCTGCTCTAACAGAGAGAGGTGGGCTTTCTCCTCCTGTGCAGTTTACTGCCTCTGAAAAACCTGCTCTAGGGTCAGCTGTGAATTGGTTCTGACTCGACAGCACATAACCACCACAACTGTATATACCTAATACCTTTGTTATATGGTAGGACAGGAAAGATAGATGGTAGGAGAAAACAAAATAGCCAGTCCTAGGTTTTTACTTAAACCTCTCTTCCATTACCAGCTAAAGTTCTTTTTCCATTACCCTGCCTACCGTGGGCTCTGCGTAGTTTGTCCTCTGTAAATGGGTAATGTTGGTGTAATTGACAGCACTATAAATAATTTTGAGCCTGCTGTTGTGTGCAGACGCTTGGAATCCAGAATCTATTTTCTGTACAGCGATTTAGGAATAAATGATTTAGGTGTAAATGGAGGAGACATGTACTGAGTGCCAGGTGAAAGCGATGCCTTCGGGCTGACTGCCTTGTCATTGTCATTTTCTATTTGACAGAATCAATGCAGCGTCATTAGAGAAGAACATGGAGATATAATTAAAGTGAAGGCGTGGAAAAGGATTAACAATCTTCATTTTTCTTAAAAATGAGAATGGCATATCTAATAAGCATGAGCATTTGTTGTTTACACTTTATAATTGTTTAGAAATGACAGGTAAATTTTAGCTCAGCAAGTATCCTTTTAATGCTTTCATAATTGTAAATATGTATAGGTAAGTTTTAATTAAGACTGGAGAAATGCTCATGGATTATTCCCTGTACCTTAGAGTTGCTGCTAGATCCTGTGTACTTGAGTGTTATTTTTTTTGTTTTTGGTAACACTTTTTATTCTTGCAAGAACTCAGTATTAGTGATCAAGTAGAGATTAGCTAATTTTGAAGGCAATATTTATGAGTGTGTTCTCAGTTCTAAATCAATTTTTGAGGCCTGGGAGCTGGGATTTTCTCTTTCCCTCCCTTCCCTTTCTTCCTATTTTCTCTCCTTTTTCACATTTGATTCTTCTTACAGCAGCGTTTGCTGAGAGCAGTTCCTGAGCGATTGTTTAGGTGTTGGGGGACTGTTCTATGTATTTTATGGGAGTTTATAATTTAGTTAGGGTAGTAGATTATGAAATCAACAGCTTCAGTACAGAATCCTGGCTTTCTTTTCATTGATTTATGAGGATTGAGTAGTTAAGCATTTAGTTGCTAATCAAAAGTTGATGGTGCAAACCACCAGCTGCGCCCCTGGAGAAGTGACATTCCGCATTAAGTTTAAACAGCCTTGAAACCCCTATAGGGCATCCTGGTCTGTCCTGTAGAGTTGCTGTGATTCAGAATCAGCTCAATGGCTGTGGATTTCTTTTGTTTGTTTTGGTATCATAACAGGAAATATGTCTTGGTAGAAAGAAGTTGCACCTTAAAGCATGGGCAGAAGTCAGTCAACAGCCATTTATTGTCGTTGAGTCTGAACTGACTATAGCTGGCCCTCCAATGGGCTTCTGAGGCCATATGGAATGAGAGGGAGGAGATTGTCTGTCTTCTTCTTGTGGAGCTCCTAGTAGGTTCAAACCACCAGGCAGCTGTGGTCTTTGAGCTAGCAGGGCTGCTTCCTGTTGACATGGCACCAGAGTTCCCAGAGTAGGCAATTGTTAAGTGCCATCGGGTCGAATATGACAACCCAATTAACAAGAGACTTGAACCCTGCTCAGTCCTGTGTCGTCCTTATCATCTCTGATACACTTAATCTGATAGGAAGAAAGGTGAAAAAACATTCTAAGGAAAGAAACATGGAATGATCTAAACTATAGCAGCAAAGTTTGTGGTGGGTGGATGTGGGAAGCTATTACTGGGATGATACATAGTAAATAAGCTTTCTGAGCCTTGTGTCCCTATCTGTAAAAGTGGGAGTTTGAATGATACGTACTTGACAGAGCTACTGTGATGCTTAGAAATAAATATAAAGTACTCATTATAGTTTGTGTGTATATAAGGAACACAGTTAACTCTAGCCATTATTTCCCCCACTTGATGAAGTGTAATAGGAACGTGCATATAATAACAGGGTGATAGATTTTTACCAGTGTGTGCCATTGGCTAGGCTGTGTCTGAAACTGATGCTGAAAAATGGGGTCTTTTTTTGAGTGACAATCTCTTGTTGAAAGAACAGGTGATGCATTTCATCTCTTTCAGCCATAGCTTCAGGAAACGCTTAGTAATTGTTGCAGTTACTTGATTGTTTTTCCTCTTCTCTCTGGGTTATGCCATCCTGTGCTGGTAGCACAATCCCCAGTCCAGTATTAATTAAGTGATAATGTGTGTGCATTACCCTGTTTAATGCTCTACAGCCAGGATGAATTAAGAAGTGTTCATAATTTATGAATCAGACCACATGGTGCTCCATTGAAATAAATTGGTTGCTCATAAATGGGGTTTAAAATAATCTTAATGAGAGATATTTATTTCATGTGGAGTCATTAAATAAAATTTATTGTTAGGGTTAAATATTTTCTAGAGTTCTCCGTCCAGTTAATCTGCCTTTGGAGAAGTGCAGCCAGAGTGCCCTGAACAAGACATATACTTGTTGCATGTTATCTTGTTATCTGGAGTTCTTGGGGTAGGAAGGACATCATGCTTGGAAAAGTAGAGGGAGACACCAGTACAAGACCTTCAGTGAGATTGTGAGGGTGGCACAGGATTGAAAGGGTTCCCTTCTGCTGTGTGAGAGAGTCATTGTGAGCAGAGCTGAACTTATGACACAGTACTGTGGAATGTATTTCTAAAATATATTCTGTGTGAAGAATAGCTAAAGGATTATAGATATATTTTTAGAGTTTTATAGGGTTTAAAATAGACATGAGAAAAAGTAATGCCTTATTTGGAGATAGGTTGGATGCACTGATGAATTGTGTTAGGAAAGTAGGGATTTATGTCTTTATGTTTATTTGCCCACTAACCACTGGGCAACTGTTGTATTTTGCTAGTAGTTTTCTTCTGCATTCCTTAGTATTTCCTCATGATGCACTTATGTTTTGTTTCTTTCCTTCATGATAATTACTTAGATTGTCATAACCATTTTGCAGAAGGGTCTTCTATAATACTTGGTTGAAATAAACAGAAGAAAGAGCTCTTTTAGGAAAAAACCCAGGAGTTAGAATGACTATATTCTCGTTTTTGGTACCATGAAGGGAGGTTATGATAGGATAATGCTTACTTTTAAGTTTTTCCGATGGAATTGATATATATGCTGCAGAATCTTTGTGGCCTCAAAAATATTTTGACTTGTTTCTCTAAATTCCCTACTTACAGTACAGTGCTCGATACTTAAAAGTGTCTACTGTTTGTAGAATTTTCTGTTGACTTACATTTGTAGTTTTAGTTATAGAAAGTACATTTGTCAAGGCATGCCAGTTTTCGTTTTATGTAATTATGGCACAGGATAGAACAGAGTTCAGTGTAGTGTTTGTTGTACGTAGTGTTGCTATGAGTCACACTTGAGTCAATGCACCCACCAACAGCAATAGTAGAAGTAATGAGGGAGAAAGGAGAATTAGGATCGGTCATGTAAGTTGCCTTTAAGGAACCTTGGTCGTTCAGCACCTGGCATTTAACTGAAAACTTGGCAGTTTGAAGCTACGTTTTCTCCTGGAGAAAGATGTGACAGTCTACTTCCATAAAGATTTACAGCCTTGAAAGTCCCATGGAAAACATCTTTTCTCTAGGATCGCTGTGAGTGGAGTTGTCTGGAGGGGAAGAAGGATTTGGTTTTTTCAAGGTTGTGCTTGAAATGGACTGTTTTATAATAATTAGAAATAAAGAACTTTTTCAGAGTCATCAGCATGTGTCAGTTTATATAGCTCTAATAAATGTGACTGTTGAAAACAATAATATGACAGCTTCTCTGCTTTACTAATGTTAATTTCCAAAATGCTATTTATAAGGCTAAGCCTAAGCATAGTGTGTGTTTTTACTGTGAGAACTGTATGTATTTGTGATGGCACTGGACTTACTCTTTAGCTTACATATCATCTTTTTTGAAACAGTCTAGATTTCTATCTTGGTAAGGTTGGTATATACCTAATTCCCCCCACCCCTGTCCGCGTTCCCATTCTTTTTCCACATGTTTTTGGAAATCAAGCTTAAAAGATAAATGCCAAATCTCAGTTAAGACAGAGTCTGTTGGTGACAATCAGAGTGAACTTGCTATTTGCAAAACTTTGTACTGTATCATGAAAATTTGTGTTTTAGATGCATATGTAGGCATATAAAATAAAGATTTTACAGGAGTTTTAAAATTTTATTTACTGAGCATATATTTAGAGAGTTGTGCTGCCAACCTGACGGCATGTGGTTCGAATCCATCAGCTGATCTGGGAGAGAAAGAGGAGCAGTTTCTTGCCCCTCAGGTTACTGCCTCTGAAAACCCCCCTCAGGGTCAGCTGTGAGTTGATACTGACTTGATGATACATAACAACAACAACTGTATCTATTTCTTGAGAATTTGCTTTGTGCCAAATACTAGGAACTGTTAGCAAAAAAACCCCAAAACAAAGCAAAAATGCATTTCCTGCCTGCATGGAGCTTATGTTTTAGCTGAGGTAAGAGGGTGGGGTGTGGGAGCAGATGGATATGTGTGCTATAGGAAAAGTGAGGTAGGGGAGAATGGAACGAGGCAGAGTGGCAATGGGAAGAAGTGTGATTTCAAACAGAATGGCTAGAGATAGCCTTCCTGGGAAGGCCCAAGACATTTTCCCACCACTGCTGCATTAATACCTTCAGGATTTTAAGAAATGGGAAAAAATGGTGTCTCCCCTCTCTGTAATTTGAAACAAGCCCCACACTAAAATTTAAAACAATAGAAGGAAATTACTTAAATCCTTATTTTCCCCATGATGATAACTTTACTGCTCTTGTTAAAATGATTTCAAAGGCAAGATTTTTTTTTTAATGTATTCAAGAGCCTATGGTGATGAAGGAAGAAGTTCATGCTGCTTTGAAGGAAATAGCAAAAAATAAGGCCCCAGGAATAGATGGTATACCAATTGAAGTATTTCAGATAACAGATGTTGCCCT
>NW_006399995.1:1405634-1442620 GCF_000299155.1 Elephantulus edwardii
AGAGCAGGGTTTAGGGCTGTTGTGCATAGGGTCGCTATGAGTCGGAAACGACTCGACGGCACATAACAACAAAAACAACTCCAGTTTTGTAGGTACCTACAGCCTATTGTTGTCAGCCTGTGGGTTAATAGAGTGCTGAGGTAAAGTAGAGACCCTTAAGATGAATACACAGATTTCATGGTGGCTAGCATTTTAGAAGTCTTTAGGGCAGTGCTTCTCAAGTTATCTTTAGTGAAAGACTAATGTTCTAATTTCCAATCCTTCACAGACCTTAAAGATAAATTACTGGAGGAGTGAAATGGACCTATTTGTTTTCCTAACACCATTCTTTCCCTACTTCTTTATTTTTTTACTTTATCCCTCTCTGCATTGGATTGCTTTTCTTCTTTACATTTCAACACTACACCCTCCTTCTGCACTCCTTTTCTACCTCTTCTGTTTATCAGGCCATAATAGTATGTATTAATGTGGGACTTTTCTATGTGTCACTAACTTCATGAATGTTTCAGTTAATAAAATGTACCATTTACCATTCTACAAATGATACATTTTCTTTCTAACCCTGTAAGCTATGCCATACTTTGTGTTTTCTTTTTGAGTTATTTTTGGTTTTTTTTAATTACTATTTTTAGTTTTCTACTAGTTTCTCTACAGAATTTGAATACAGATTCTTTCCATTTCTCCCACCCCCTCTACCCATCAAATTGTACAACCTGATGATTAATGGGCCCCTCCCCCCATATCAACCTCCCTTTGCTTCCAACCTCTTCCACCCTTCCTGGATCCTTATACTCATTCCACAATAACAATTTTATACAATATTTATTCTTCTGGGACTGAGTTAGTTCACTCAGCATAGTGCTCTCCAGTCCCACTCAATTAGGCAATAATTTACAAAATCATTGCTCCTATGTACTGCATAGTATTCCATTGTGTGAATGTACCATAATTTCTCAATCCATTTGTTTGTGGTTGGACATTTATGAACATTGGTGTACAAATCTCCGTTTGTGCCTCAGTTCTGATATTTTCTGGGTATATACCAAGTCGTGAAATAGCTGGTTCATACGGAATTTCTATGTTCAGTTTTTTGAAGAAGTGCCAGACTGCTTTCCAGAATGGTTGTACCATTTTACAATCCCACCAACAATGTATAAGCCCAAAACCATAATGTTCGTAAGAGACAAACTGTGATCAACCTTAGAAGCGCTAGTCCAAGGTTTAAAGAGACTACTGCCAAATGCAATTAGAAATACACAATCTAAAGAGGATAAAATTGATGCATGGGACCTTCTAAAGATTAAATCCCTGTGCACATCAAAAACTTTTTCCAATAGGGTGAAAAGAAAACCTACAGACTGGAACAAACATTTGGCAATAACCTCCCAGACAAGAGTCTTATAATTAAAGTTTACAGAATCCTCCCAGGCCTCCATAAGAAAAAAACCCTAATAACCCAGTTACAAAATGGGCAAAAGACATGGAAAGAATTTTCAGAGGAAGATATTTGAATGTCAACATGAAGGGAATATTCGAACGTGAAGAAATGTTCTAAATCCCTAGCAATAAGAGAGATGCAAATCAACCACAATGAGGTATCGTCTCACTCTAGGAACAGTGGCAGTGTTTAACAGGGCAGCAAGTAATAAATGTTGGACAGGATGTAGTGAGAAAGAAACTCTTTTCGAGTTATTTTGGATTGATAGTATTTTACCATACAAAAAATACTGTCACGGTTAGTATATATGGATTCCTTAATCCCTTTTGGTATTGGGATATTTTTAAATTGTAGATTTCTCCAAGAGAGAAAATATTAGTAGATGGGTAGGCACTCCGTGGCTGTCTTGTGATGGTACAATGTAAGATCGTTTTCCTTGAGAGCAGGTAGCGTTTTTTCTTTATTTGTGTATTCTCTGCAGTATCTTTCTTGTCATTGAAAATAACGTCACTTGTAGTATAGGGTCATTTTCTGGCTTTTGTACCAACAAGTGTCATAGTATAGGGAATAGAATACAATGAAGTTGTTTGTAAACACATCATGTTTAGAAAACATCTGTGATTGAAGTGTTAAGACACGCATTAAAAGGATTTAAATTAATTTTTTAAAAACCAAATGTGTTTTATCATAGAACAAGAAAGTTGATTAAGTAGGTAGCAGATCATTCATCTCAGATGGCTATTGCTCCACTCTTGCCCCACAAGGCTTTTGTTGGTTTTGGTTTATTTATTTAGTTTTTTAGTTTGCCTGCTGGCTTTTTGAATAAAGGTGACAGACGGTCCTGATAATACTGTTGGGCAAAGAATCTGCTGGTTTTTATTTGGAATAATGATTAAAAACAGAGTCATATTTTGTTACAGTTCTAATAAAGCCAACACAATGGTGCTTCTTACAGTGCATTAATTTTAAGATCCAGAAGCAAGTGTCTTCATATACTGGGCACTGTAAATGTCTCTGTATTACGTGAAGAAAATCCTAAATATTTGGATCTTCATAGGATAGAAGCTACTTGTATCACATAAGCGGTAAGGCTCACTCATATTTTCATGTTAGCTTTTCTTTTCCGTCATTCTATTCTCAACTCACATCTTGCACTAGTGGATCAGTGATTCAATTAAAACCTTGCTGACAATCATCATAAAGCCTGCCTTCAAATAATAGTGTTATTTTAAAGTTTGCTTTCTAAATTAAAATGGCTTATTTTCTATTAAATCCTTTGGGTGATCATGATTACAGCAATTCTCTCACCTGCAGACATTTATCTGCTGCCTTGACTGGTTTTGTTAGGGAAGCAGCGAAGCAGAGGAACTCTTTCTCCCTTGCTGTGACGCCCAATTCTGGAAGCATGCAAATTTCAAAATGTTTGGTGTGGGAAGTGGTGGGATATTCCAAAACAAATTAGCTAAGTACTGCTCTCTCCTGCTGTTTGATTGACGCTGTTTTCTTTCCTTGCATCTTTTGATCTATCTATCTGTCCCACCTGCTGCTGTTTCTGGTGGTTGAGTATCTGAGTTTGTATTAGTCTTTCTATCCCTACTCTGCGTAAATCATTCAAGATAGCCCCTCCCTTTTTCAATAATGGAATCTTACCACTCAACTATTTTTGTTCAAGGCTGTTATTGAAGATTCAATTTCCAGCATCCTTTAGTGCTGTGTAGTTTAGTAATCACTGAGGTGTTTTTATTTCAATAACCTAAAATGTATGAATTTGTAATGAATTTTTGGAAATAATGTTTTCCCATTTCTAACTATCTTCCTTTTAAAGATGAATGAAGAGAATATGTGAATCAGATTTGTAATTGAACATGACAGGATCGGATCTTGCCTAACTTCATTCCCTGAGAAAGACATTTTTCCTATTATAATGTTCAGGAAACAGATAGTATTATGTGGCTGCCTTTCCCTTTGCCATGGAGATGCAGTCTTTATCTTCCAGTACTGTAGACATCCTCGAAGAGGTAGCCTAAGAAATGGGACTGCAAACTGGATAGTTTTGGGATACTGATTATTTGATATTTGGAAGATACTTCAAACATAGTGTGACCAGAAAAGAACATTTTGATGGCTGTCCTAATCGCTGACCAACTTTTTATCAGAATTCTATCTGTTTTGATAGACAACATCAGCATCTACCCAGTTATTGGAGAAAAACAAATCTAGGTTTTATACTTGGTTCCTTCTCAGAGAACATCTTAGAAACCTACTGCTGTTGTATAGAATTCTGACTCCCAGTGATCCAACAGAACAAAAAAGCCCCACAGAGAATCCAAGGCTGTAAATGATTTTTAAAGATAATTTTTTAAATATCTTTTTTTATTGCTTTGCATGCAGTAATTAATTTACATTTTATTTCATCCATGTACATTGTGTTTTATAAAAATCTTTTATTTACGTTGTATTTTATGCAATAATTCATACACATTTTAATGAATATAATTAATTACTCTTGATCTATGCATATTATTATGCCGGTCTTTTCTAGTCCCCACTGAATCTTTCTTATGCTTTACAGAAACAAACTGCCATGTCTCTTTTCCCCCACATAGTGATACCATGTTGTTGTTGTTGCCTTCGAGTCGCTTGCGACTCATAGCGACCCTATGTACAACAGCTCTAAACTCTGCTCTGCCCTGTGCCAATCTCATTGTCTCTGACACACTCATCCTGACTGCCCCAGTCACCGAATCAATCCACCTCCCAGAGGGCCTTCCCCTCCTGAGCCTGCCCTCCACCCTCCCAAGCATGATGTCCTTCTCCAAGGACCGGTCCCTCCTTACAACATGACCAAAGTATGTCAGACGAAGTGATACCATAGGGACATTAAAAAAAAATCAAATGGCAGCTTGAACAATAGTCCTCTGCTTAAAAACTTCCAGTGGGTTCAAATCACATTTAGAATAAAAATGAAATCCTTCCTTACCTGTTTCTTGCTTACTTTTGTAATTTCATCACATGTCACTTTTCTCCTTCACTGTCTTCTAATCATGTTGACTTCTTGCCTCAAGTCCTTTGTACTCATATCTTAATAATGCTTAAGTGCTCAGATCTCAGCCCGTGACATTTGCTCCTCACAGATATTCTCCCTTGACCGCTTGAAGATAACCATTTGGTCACTTTCTATTCTCATGCCTTATTTCTTTGTCTTTATAACACATATGACACTTCTATTAGTTGTTTATTTATGCATGCCTACCCCTGTTAAAATATAAGTTTCCCATGATTAGAAAGTAAAAACCCTGTTGCCTTCAAGGTACTTATGACTTGAAGTGATCCTAAAGGACTATCACATAGGGGTTCAGAGACATAACTCATTATGGAGCAGACTGTCATATCTTTCTGGGAGCAGCTGGTGGGTTCAAACAGATTTTTCAGATTGTTCCTTGTGCCACCAGTGTTCATTAAAAGTGTCTTCAGTGCTTAGAACGATACTCAGAATATAGTAATAGTAGGTGCTCTGGAAATGCTCCAGTGGTTGAAGGTATCAGTGAGTGAATGCTGTTTTTAATACTGCATGAGAATCTCAGTACTCTCGTAAAGATACACACAGTGGTCAGAATTATTTTTACCCCGAACTTTTCCTCTCTGTTTTCATCAGAAATTTGAGCTAAGGATGAGAAACAAAGCTAAGGAGGGAAATTTGAAAAAGAAGTTCTTGACAGCCCTAAGCTCATACACATATAAATATATAACCATTCCAAAGCTAAGTAGGTGATGATGAATGTCGAACTGAAAAGCACTTGCCAGTGAACTGGCCTTTTGCTACCTCTTCCTTTATCTTATACCTATTTATATGTACTGTAGTTGGAAAGAATAATGTTTTCAAATTAGAATTATTTTCTTAGTTATTATGAAGAATGGGTTTTTTTAAAAAGATAAGTTATTGCTCACAATTTATGATACTGTCTTGAAGGAGGGCTGTTTCCTGATTGGATGTGGCTAGGGGAAAAAGCTTTTTGGCTTGTTTATTTTGTAGTAGTTTATAGTGGAAGTTGATCCTTAAAATTATTTACATATATGTTGGTATGCTTTACTCAGTGGCTTAAAAAACTTATCTGGGATTGGAACTTCAGCAAAAGTTGCAGTTAAAATTATAGATATTGTTATTCTACACTTCCGTTTCAGTCTGACTTTAGAAGTAATAATTGGTTGGTTAATTGTTGTTGTACCATTGAGTCAGAACCAATCTACAGCTGACCCTCCTTCAGGCTTTTAGGAGCAGTAAAACTCCACTGGAAGAAATTGCCCATCTTTCTCCTGCAGGGAACCTGGTAGGTTTGAACCACTGGCCTTTGGGATGGTGGTGCAGCTTTTTATCACCAGGCCGCTAGAGATCCAGAGCTCCATTTCCCTTTAGAAGTGGAATTTCATCAATTTTTATCTCTATTCATATGTGTGGAGTGTTCTTTGATAAGACAAACATAAGTTAGATTGGGTACCTTGTTAAATTGCTAGTAAATGAGACTTGTATATATGAAAGGATTCTGTTTCTTGACTCCTCCCCTTCCCGCAAAATATCTCTCAAATATCTTTCATAGATAATTTGAGAAGATTCATTAGGAGAAATTATATCTTATGTTGAACCATGAGTGGTTATTTCTCTTGTGGAGTGAGTTCACGGAATGCCATATAACTGGGATCTTGTTTTGAGTCTAAATGTGTGTATGGGTTTGGCTAAGGAAGGGGAAAAGGGTTAGGACAAAGAATGAGTGTATAAGTTTCCAAGACATTTTTTAAAGACAGTTGTACTTTCTCAGGTGAAAAGGTAATTTTTATAGAGGCAGACAGAAGATTGAAGAGAGTATCCTGTTTCTCAGTGTCTGCACAAATGCTTTTCCTCGGACACAGAATTCCACTGTGGTCTGTTTACCCCACTTTTAAGAATCAGTGTGAAATCTTCTAGTTCATACTTTTGTTCTCTCTTTTGAGGCATTTGGGAAAGTGTGGTAATCAAATCTATCTGGTTATTTTTAAAACCACAAATGAAAATAGATTTTTTTTAAGCTGGTTTGTGTATTCACATCAGGTTTTGGCTTATTTTGTTCTGCCACAAGTGTATTTTATAAAAAGGAGCAAAATGATTCGTAAACTTTTTGAAATTCATACCTACAACTACTAATTATGTTCCCATTAGTATAAATGGCTTTATGGTTTTCTAGGAATTCTTTAGATCACCAGTTGAGGAAAAGAATAGCTTGATCACAGTTGGGGCTAAGTTTTCTATAGTGTTTGTGTATTGAGTCCCACACATCACGTGAACTCTGAAACCTTAGTAGATGCTGAAAAATGATTATTTAATGAAGCTATTTATGCCTCTGATTTCTCAGATTTGAAAGACTCTGTTGGACTACTCACAACACCAGCCTCTTTCTTATTCTGTTGAGATTTCTGTAGGTAGAAGTGAAAACACCCACAGCCCCTTCAGAGACTCATTTAGGCCTACTTTCAGTGAAATAATTCATAGTGTCCAGAACAAAAAGTCTACTGAGGGAAGAATAAAAGTACTGAGCCTTTGGGCAGAGCAGGTTAGCCTGAGCATTTGGGATTGTTTTGGTTAACCTTAAATATCCTCTGCCATCTTTTCCTATAGTTAATCAAATGCTTGCTTTTAAAAAAAAACAAAAACACTCAACATAGATTGGTTACAGTGCCAAATGTGAAAAAAAAAAAAAAATGAGACTGTTGCCAGTCAACCATCAGTAAGCTTACATAACTGAAGAGCCAAGTCATTCATAAGGGAAATAAGATTAAAATGGTGTAAGAATGACCATGTAAAATATTTAGCTCTGTTAAACTTTTCTGAAGAACTGCCTGGGCTATTTTACAAAGTATCCATGCCATTTACATTCCCTCAAACAGAGAATTAGGATTCAGATTTCTTCCTGTACTTTTACTCATTATTATTGGACTTTCTGATTATAGTCGTCACATTTTGGTGTCCTTGCTGACACTCACAGTTCCTTGTCCCCAGTGTGGAGGGCCAGGTTATTTCTTTTCCTTGCCAAGATGAATGATCTCCTGAAGCCTTGGAAGAAAGGACTCTTAGAACATGATCTTTAAATCCAAACTTCTACTCTTATTTCTGACCGTTAAACATGCTGCACCGTGTCACTTCATTACTTTATGGTATTTCTTTGTTCTTTGAAGTAGTTATCTTCATGAAAATTAATGTGGTTGAGCATTAAACTGCTTTTATTGTCATTGCTCATGAAGTCTCAACCATTCTTGCTTTTAAGGAACATTCTAACATCTGTTTTCAAAACAAAGTTGTCTTCCGATAGTCCACGGTAAATATTCAGTATTTTTCAACAACACCATAGTTGAAATTTCTGGTAGTTCCCTTTCAATGTGTTGCTTCAATGATTTTGAAATATTTTGAAAAATTGTAATTTTATCTAAAATTAATGATACAGTTTGATAATTTCTGCATTTTGATCTATTGCCTTTCTTTGGGATAGGCATGAATATGGATCTTTTCTAGCCAGTTGACCAGATACCTCTTTTCTAGATTTCTAGAGACAGACAGACGAGAGCTCCCAGTGCTGCGTTCATTTGTTGGACCATTGATTGATGTTCTGTTAATTCCTTGAATCGTGTTTGTCACTTTTGCCTTCAGTGCAGCGTGGACTCCCTTTGAAAACTGTTGGCCCTTGATCATATGCTGCCTCCTGAAATGGTGAATGTTGATCAGTTCTTTCTTGTATCAAACCGAACCTACTGTTGCTGAGTCAATTCCAGATCATAATGATCCAATATCTGTACGATTCTTGAGGCAGTAAATTGTTATGGGGCTTGAATACCTGTCATTCTCCTTCAGAGAAAGTTCTTGGTTTGAACCTCTGACCTTGCCATTAGTAGTTCAGTAGTTAACCCAGTGTTGCTACCTTTCATCTTCTGATGCTTCTTGTGCACAGAATCTTTCAGCATTGCCTCTGAAGATTAACACCTCCTCCTCTTTCAACTTGAGACATGCCCAGCATGTTCCCTTTCAGTTTTCCAGCTCTAAGTCTTCACACATTTTATTACTACATTTTGTTTCCCAAATTGCCCTGTTTAGCTGTCTCTTATGCCATCATTTCTTATATCCACTTTAGCTACACTAATGCAAGAGCAAATTTCAAAGTCTCTTCTGAGAAATGTGTTGGTCTTTGCTTTCCTGGCTTTTCAGGGACTTTTTGCTCTCTTCTATGTGTAATGTTCTTGATGTCATTGCACCTAGTCTAGTCTTTAATCATAGATGATTCAAGCATCAGATCTACTTTTGAAGTAGTCTGTAAATTCAGGTGGGAAAAATGCAAGGTCATATTTGGGCCCTTGTAGATTTGTTTTAATTTTCTTTGGCTTCAGTTTGAACTAGCACAGGAGCCGTTGTTCTGACTGATGTTAACTGAGTTTCTCCATCCTCTTTTTTCACAAATGTTGGTTTTGTGAGCAGTTGAGTTGGAATCGACACAAAACTGACCCTCCAGTTTCAGAGGCTGTATATCAGGTGGGAAACTGCCCATCTTTCTCTCACAGAGCGGCTGCTAGATTTTAACTGCATGCCTTACCCCTCGGCTACCAGATCTCCCTATCACAAATGTAGTTAATATAGCTCCTGTGTATGACATCTAACAAGGTCCACATGTAAAGCAAAAAAATGGTATTTACACTGACTAGGCGGCTTATCTTGCTAGTTATATCATGATTTCTCGTGTCTCTTCAGAATGCTTTCTGTCAACAAGGCGGTATTTTCCAACTCCCAGTATTTTCTTTATTTTAATTTTGCATTCCAGTCAACAGTAATTATCTTTATATCTTTATTGCATGCTTGATCAAGTCATACGACAGAAGTTGGTCAGAATCTTTTGTTTCTTCATCATTGACATAAGTGATTGCTGCTTTTTTTTTTTTTTTGAGTGTTAAATTTGAGTGTTAGCAGTGACCGAGCTTCCTTCTTGTTGTTTGGATATTATCCTGTCAGTGATAGCCTTGTACTTCAGAATAGACCTAGAAATGTCCTTTTATGTAGTAATTGTTTGCTAATCCCAGCATAGTAGATCATATAATTGCCTCATTCCAAATGGCCAATACCAGTCTATTTCAGCTCAGTAACACCCAACATATCTATGTTTAAGTGTTCCATTTACTTTTTGATACTTTATAATTTTCTTAGATTCATACTTTGTACATTCCATTTTCCCACTTTTTTCCTCCTACCAAATAGAATTAATATTTATGAACAAGAACCACTTGCATAACTAACTTTATTAACAATTTACAGGGTTGTAAAATAGCTTAAGTGGAATGAAAGGTGTCATCCTAACAGAATGAAAGAATTAGGCAGCACCTTCCTTTCTACTTTGCTATTGTTCCTCATTTTGAGTCGTGCCATAATCGTTTGAGTCGGGCCATGAAGCTCACGAAAACTTTACTCCTTTTATGTTATTGGCACCAGCTTTACTTTGAGGAGGCACCTCTACCCCAGTTATTTGAATGCATTCTAGCCTGAGCAGTCATCTTCGAGCACTGTCAGACAGTGTTCCTCTGCTGTATATAAGCTTTTCACCTGCTGTGTTTTTAAGGCACAGATGTCCTTTTTTCCTAATCTGTCTTCGTTGGTACACTCCACTGAAAACCTTTCTCCCACGGGTGACCCTGATAATATTTGAAGTACTGGCAGCACCACAGTACACTTAGGTCATCACACTGTGCTAGCCTGACAGAAGGTACATTACTGCATTTGATAGGATCTAATAAGTCCCAAAACTTGAGTTTCTTTGTGCTTTCATATTAATACAAGAATGCTCTTTGATTGGAGTTACTGGTGTTAGGTTTATGAGCATTCCATTAGTTAATAACGCAACATTATATTTTTCCTATAATGTATGTAAATGCTATTAGGAGCTTGCTTTTATTTGGACACATATGGAATCATATTGAGGATTTTATCAAGTGTATATTTTTACCAATGCATGACAATGTTTAATAAAAAGTAAGTCACTCAGTCTGTAATAGGAAAGGTGCTTACCTTATGCAACTCATGCCCTTTTGTCTTGCAGATGACTGACCTTTAGAAGCAGAAAACTGTAATTTATGAATACCATTTTAAAAAAGAATTGTGCCTTTGATTTTAGCCTTTAAAAATGCGTTCTTTTTCATGTATTATATTGGTAAGATTTTCCACCCTTATCACAAGATTAATCTTCTTGGAACAGAGAGTCTTGTGGCATAGAACCTTGAGTAAATAAGATAACAATTTAATCACCTATGGGCATGGTATGGGAACTCTAGCTGTGTCATAAAGTCTAACTCATAGGTGTTTTTTTACCAGAATCTTTAGGAAGAATGCTTCAAATAGAAGGTATTCATTGAAATCAGTGTTCAAACACTCACCACTCACTCACCTTTTAATTTCACCTGTGATATGACCACCTACTACCTGGTTCATTTTATGCTTCTGCTTTCCTAAATCTAATGTATTTCCTCAGATAATGTGTTTGACTATTGGATACTATGAGCATCCATCAAGAATGAGGTTGGTCTCTTTTCAAAGCTATCAGATGCTCACAGGAGAGAGAGTAGTTGTACAGGAAATACAACTTTATCTCGATTATATAATGGCAAATTTTACTATGTATATTGGCAGTTTTGGACAGTAATCCAGAGGGAGCTCTGGTAGCCTCGTGGATAAAGAGTTGCACTGCCAATCCAAAGGCGTACGGTTCGAATACGCCAACTGCTCTGAGGGAAGTGCGGTCTCCTCCCATGTGATTTACAGCCTCTGAAAACTCACTGGAGGGTCAGAGGGCCACCTGTGAGTTGGTTCTGATTTGAAGGTATGTAATAAAAAGTAGTCTAGAGGCCTCCCCTAGACACCTGCCTGTCTTTTTTGGTGGACTGGTGGCAGTTCACTTTGCAATGCAATAGCTAGATTAGGTCACTTTGGCCCCTTTGACTCTGGACTTTCATTATAAGTGGCTGTTACTGTTCATTCTACCCCCCTCTACCATAAAGGTCTCTTGATGCAGCATGCTGCTGTTTCTGGTGTGGTGAGACCACTCTTCCCTTTATTATTGTCCTATATGATCCAGAGATTAACTACAAAGACTTCTGTTGGCCTGGGACCTCAGAATATGTGTTTGACCACTGTATCACTGAGAGGAGGATTTTAGGGAAAGAAAAGGCCAAGTAAAATTCAGGGGATTTTTTTGTGTCTTGTGGGATATAGAATAGCTACATTAGTTTCCTTTCTATGAGCCCTGGTGCCATAATGGATAATGTATGGGGCAGCTAACCAAAGGTTTGGCAGTTTGAACCCACCAGCCATGGCGTGGGAAAAAGATGGGCAGACTCCTCCCATAAAGATGGGAACCCTGGGGAGCTGAACGGAGGCTTGCTGTGAATTTGTACTGACTCCATAGAGGCGAACTGCTTTTCCTTCTGCCTCAAGTAATATTTGTTTCTTTGTATTGTTGGAGGATGAGTTTTAATATTCCCTGTGGATACTAAAATCTCAGCTGCTCAAGTCCCTTATATAAAATGGCATAGTATTTATATATAACCAAAGCTCATCCTCCTGTAGATTTAATTCACTTCGAGATTACTTGTAATACCTAACACTATGCAAATACTGTGTCAGTATCACTTTGAGGGAAACGATATTATTTACTTGCTCTTTAGGAGCCATTTTCCCACAGTATAGAAAGGTTCACACAACCCGTGTAGCAAATGATTGAGACCCAGGGTGAACAGCACTCAAACAAGCCTGTGAGAGGGAGGCTGAGGCGTGGCGAAGTGGCATGTGAGAACCAGTTTATGATTGAGTTGGAAACTGCTAATAAGTTCTTTGTCACAGAAAGTTTTTGAAGTTGCTGGACAGAGAAGAGAAATAAGGTTGTTTTGAAAAGTGGAAGAGGAGATTAGATTAGTGATACTCAGACATTTGAGCTGTGGGTAATGTTAAACTCTTAGGAATTATTGAGGATTGTGTAGAGCTTTGGTTTCTGTAGGTTATATCTATTGATGTTTACTATTTTAAATGAACACTGAGAAACTTTTTACAAATTTATTCATTAATTCATTTCAAGTAATAAGATGGTTACATGATTTGACCCCCACCAGAGGTGGGAGGTGACAGACAGCAGGCCAGGCAGCATCTAACCATGGCCAACTACCTCCTCTAAGCTCCATGACCCCTGTATTGGTGGGAAGACGGACCCTCCCTACCATATAAATTCAAGACATCCTGATGGGTGGTGAGTGACCAGATTGGAATTCTAGTATTTAAACCCCAAGACAGATGTCAAGTTCATGTAACAACTTGATCTTTGATATCTAACCTTGTCAGTAAGTGAGATAGTTTTTTAGTTAGGTGCTGTTGAGTCAGCTTCAACTCACAGCAACCTTATGATCCTGTGAACAGCAAGATTCTTGATGGAACCTTGCCCTATCCTGTACCATCCTAGTAATCTTGCAACACCCTTGTAATCGCTGCCATGGGCAAACCCATTGCCATGGTCCCTGGGTCAGTTTAGCTCTTTGAGGGCCTTCTTCTCTTTTGCTGACCATCTACTTTCTCTTTCTAGTAGCTTTCCCCAAGGACTAGCACCTCTAGACAACATGTTTAAAGTATGTGAGATACAGTTTCACCATCCTTGCCTCTAAGGACACCCTAGTTGTACTTCATCCAAGAGTGATTGGAGTCTTATGTGAAGACTTGGTTTAAAACAAACATAAAATTTTCCTTTCAGTCTATTATCTTTTGAGGGAAAAGTCCAGTGTTTATAATACATGTGTTCATACTTCATACAGAACATTCAAATAAAAAAAATATACAGAGATAGCAATTTAAAATGTCATAATTTAATTTTTTTGTCTTTTGTAACATATTAAATTTCATGCCAAATTTTAATGGCTACCTTTATATTAAATAAAATATACTCATGAAAGGGAGCTCTGGTGGTAGTCTAGTGGTAGGAGCTGTGCTGCCAACTGAAAGACTTGTGGTTCTAATCCACTAACTGCTCTGCAGAAGAATGATGGGTAATCATCTCATGTATGATTTATTGCTTCTAAAAACTCACTGGAGGGTTAGCTATGAGTCAATTCCAAATTTACGACAACAGTAACAGGAAAGCAAAGTTTTTTCATTGATAGGAAATTGAGGCAGAGAAATCTAGAATTATAATATTCTTATCATTTCCCTAAATCAGATTTGTATAACTTGATTCTGAGGAAACAAATACTCTCTTACTTCCTTAAAATTGATGAAAGTGTTACAGTATCTGTAAATGGTGTGGAATTTCAAAATAAAATGCTTCAAGACTTTTAAGCCAAATCTCCATAATTTCCCTTCACTGAATTCTTTATATCAAACTAAACATAATGTTTGAGTATATATAATGTATTAATATTTAAACTTCATGTAGTGTAGTCCTAGAAAATTAGTTATAGCTCTTTCAGAAATGTCACTTAGGACTAAATGGCAAGGTGCTATTACTTTTTAAGTAAATTAGGTGCTCTGTCTTTAAATTTGGCACAGAAAAATATTTGTAGCCTAGTTTCACATTAGCTGCCAGACTAAAATAAAATATTTTGACTGTGGTTCGAGAGATTTGACAACTTCATATTAAATCCAAGAGTTATCCTGTATTTAATACATGTCAGTTTATTTCTGCATTGCAAATATATTACTAACCATAATTTTTGACATTTGTTCATGCACTTTAGTTTTCATCACAAGACAAGTTTTGATTTGTGCCTAAGTAAATGAGATTTTTCTATTAAGCCAACCAGCTCCCCAGTTTGCAATCATGTAATTGCCCCATGTGTCCTTTGCATATTGCTTGGTACTCTGAAAGGATATAAAGGTATAAAATGAAGCGGAAGATTGAATTAGGGTTTTGTGAAGGAACTCAATGTCATTCATGATTTAGGGCATATTTTAAGGAAATGTAAATATTTTCTCATTAATTTGCTGAAGTTTTGAATCATAGGTAGCTACAAAATTGAATAACATTAGTCATGATTGAATGCCTAACATCTACAAAGCCCTAAATTGAGTCCCTCTGTTCTATTTTTAAAAATTATTTTGAATTATATATTTTCTCCAAATAATAATCCATCCATCTCTGTGTTATAATTCTAATTGTGGTTTCCTTTACTTCTGTTATTTTTGTGTGACTTCTTTCTCATTCACCAGACCTATTTATGTTATGTTTATATTTACCTTTATTTTGCCTGCCTGCACAGAATCCAGCAGTTTTTCTCAGAGATAAAGTAATACAGATTTGATTTTCTTTTATAATGCAGTTTACATTTTATTAATGTATTTTACAGTTGATTCTGTCTCAATCTTAAATATTCCAGATTTTTCCTTTGTAATATATCATTTGTATCTTTGTATTTAATTCAGCAGTTACCATAACAGTTGTTATTGTGGACTGTCAAGTCAGAACCGATGCATAGCTGAGCCTCCAGCAAGTTTTCACAGGCATTAATTGCGTGGGAGGAGATTGTCCATCCTCCTCTCATGTAGTGGATTCAAACTGTGTACCTTCTCTATTGCAGTACAGCTTCTTATCACTAGTCCAGCAGAGCTCCCTTACCATAACAATAGTGTAGAATTAATTTTTTTACTTGATGTACGTTTTAGTCCATTTAAAAACCCTATTGGTATTGGTATAATCACTGTGTCAATCCATCTCATTGAGGGTCTTCCTCTCATTTACCAAACCTCCCATCTTTCTATGCATGCTGTCCCTTTCTGACACCAATTATATATATTTTCTTTTTAATGAAAAAAGATGGATTTAGGCATCTGACTTCTCTCATCTGTACTGAAAAATCACACACCGCTCACTGGTTAGAGGATATACCTTGTCTGATGATTGATTGATGTATTGCCAGAGCTAGAAGCACATCAATTTGAATGGATGGCTGTTGTCTGCCTAACTTTAGTAATTTGTTAACAGCTTTTTAACTAGTCCTAGTCTTTTTTGAAAGATCTCAGTACCATGTAGCATTGTGAGTGACAGAGTGGAACATTGTCCGTACCTGGTCAGAATTGGACCTTGGCTCATTTAAATGGTTGGTTGCCAAATGCATCTGGTTCTGTGAGAACCAGTTTATGATTGAGCTGAGAACCCCACTGGAAGAAACTGCCCATCCCTTCCTTTGGGTTAGCAGGACAATTCCTTATACAAGCCGTAGAACACGTTCACTCTGGTTGTCTTTTCCCCTGCAAATATTACTGTGTTTTATATCACTCTCAAAATTAATAGTTCTTCTCCCTCACAGACACTAATGCTTATTCTTAAAATTTTACCATCACATTTGTTTTCTCAAGTATTTCTTGTAACTTACTTCCTTGGTTTTGATTTCATTTTCTTCCCCAAAACGGAGACATTTTCCATAGATCCTTCTGTGAGAGTTTCCTAGAAGCAAAACTTTGAAAATTTGTTTTACTCATAAAGGTTCATTTGGTTTGGGCATGCGGGTTATCGTTTCTAATCTCAAGATATTATTCCACTGATTTTTAATTTGTTACATAGCTAGTACTAGTTTGTTTGCCATTTTTTGATAGTAATTCTTGTTTCTAGCCCAACAATCTATGTAAACTTTCCTATATTTTTAATTTTTCTTTTAATTTCTTTCAATTTGGAGTTTGATGTACATACTCTTAATTTATCCTACTGAGGTTTAAAACTTTCTTTTAAGCAATGGGAATGAAATTTTAATTAATTTGTGTTGAATCTCTCATTGTGTGTCAGTACTGTGCAGAGGAAGGTTTGAAGACCAACAATCCAAGAGTTATGAAACTTTTGAGCTCTGGCCTACTGGATAAAGAATTGGACTGTCACCCCAAAGGCACAATGTCCTAAACCACCAGCAGCTCTGTAGGAGAAAGATAGGCAGTCTCCTCCCGTTTGATTTACGGCCTCTGAGAACCCACTGGAGGGTCAGCTATGAGTGTGTTCTGACTCTACAGCACATAACTACGTAACATACCCACTACTG
Organism: Elephantulus edwardii; assembly: GCF_000299155.1. Lineage (NCBI taxonomy): Eukaryota > Metazoa > Chordata > Mammalia > Macroscelidea > Macroscelididae > Elephantulus > Elephantulus edwardii. The sequence goes on from NW_006399995.1 coordinate 1,422,130, forward strand.
CCTTTTTTTATATCATTAATAAGATGCACTACAGTGTTGTACCACATAATTTACCTACATTAAAATTTTTGTGGCAAGCTCTGGTGACCTAGTGGCAAGAAGCTGCACTGCAATCCCAGCAGTGCATGGTTCAAATCCACCAGATGCTCTGCTGGAGAAGGATGGGCAATCTCCTCCTGTACCAGTCAGGTCTGATTTGATGGTACACACACACAAAATAATAAAAATTAAAAAAAATTTTGCACATTCAAAGGCAAAGATTACATTTTATTAAGGTGCTTATAATAAAAAGCAATAACAGTAAAAATTAATAACATGCAGTATTTGAGCAATTTTAGAACCAGTTTATGATTGAGTTGGAAACTGCTAATATGTTCTTTGTCACAGAAAGTTTTTGAAGTTGCTGGACAGAGAAGAGAAATAAGGTTGTTTTGAAAAGTGGAAGAGGAGATTAGATTAGTGATACTCAGACATTTGAGCTGTGGGTAATGTTAAACTCTTAGGAATTATTGAGGATTGTGTAGAGCTTTGGTTTCTGTAGGTTATATCTATTGATGTTTACTATTTGAAATGAACACTGAGAAACTTTACAATGTTTATTCATTAATTCATTTCAAGTAATAAGCACATTACATGTTAGTATAAATAACAGTTTTTATGAAGCAGAACTGTTTTCAGAAAGGAAGAAATTGTGTGAAAGTGGCACTGTTATATAGTTTTTGCAAATCTCTAACACTGGGCTAATAGACTAAAAGACAGCTGGATTCTAATAACAGCTTCTGTGTTCAGTCTGTTGAGGTATTGCTCATTGGCGAGTATAAATACCATATTGCCTTTTGCAGATAAGTAGTTGAAAGAGGATGAATACTTGAAGATTGTGTTGGACATTTTCTCTTTGCTACTAAACCAGAACTCAACATGTGAAATGAATTCTTTTAAAAAAATAAATATTTTTGTAATTGAAAATCTACATAGTAAAATATACAGCTGTTCATCTATTTCTACATGTACTGTTTAGTGACACTGATTGTATTCTTCAAATTATGGAACCATTTTTGTCCCTTTTTTGTGATTATTCCTCCTCAGTTAACATAAAGTGACTCTACTTGAGTTTCCTATCTTTCAAGTTACTACTGTCAGTTTGATCTCAGAGAAAATTCTTGTAGAGCATTATACTCAAGGTGAACATTTTTTAATTTATTAAAGTGATCAACAGTTGGATTTTTAGAAACTTGAAAAGTTATTTTTAATTTAAGGCTTAAAGATTATTACAGCGTGATGGTTTCAGAAGTACATCCAATCTTCTTGGCTCTGGGAAGTCTGGATTCCATGATAATTTTAAAATTTGTTCTATATTTCTCCTTTTTTAACCAGGACTCTTTTATAGAATATTTGCTCAAATGATCAGAAACAGTAGCTGGGAACCACCATGTTTTTCTAGTCTCTTGACTAGGGAACAAGTGATACTTTCTTTATGGTTAATTGCAGAGTAGAATCTGAAACCCAATTAAGGAATGACTTATTCCATTAGAATACAATCCATTGGTCTCTCTTGTCCTTTACAACAATCTTTTCACTCTTATATAATTTTTAAATATCTTGCTTTATTTATTTGTAAAATAAATTTCTTTTACATTTGCTGTTCTGCATCCATCGCTTCTTCTAGTTGTAGGAGTGTGAAGGAAGGGCATTTATACACAAAACTGACGTTCTTTGCAGATGAGTGTTGGTGAAGGTACAATGGCAGTGGGTAAAGTTTGGTGCTGCTGCTTGATTTATGCTCATGCTCCTTAATTTTTTACCCACTGTTGCTTTTGCATTTAACTGCAAATACATTTTCTTATTTTTTAATTTTGATGTGCTTGAAGGTGTACAAAACAAGTCAATTTTTCATTCAACGGTTAATGCACCTTGTTTTGTTACATACAGTGTGCACTTTTGATAGTACTTTTCCAATTTCTTCCTTGTTTTTCCCTGTTCCACTTGTCTTTTTTTTTCCATGCCTTCTGAGTTTTATCCCTGAGCAAATACTGCTTGTTTGATCTTGTGTGATTGATTATTCTGAGGAGTATGTTCCCCTCTGGTGTTATTGATCACTGTACAGGCCTGTCTGCTGCTTAGAGTCACAGACTTAAGTGTAAGTTTCAGTCCAGGGAAATATCCTAATGTTATTAAGAAGATATGACGTTACTATCTTCTAGAATTCCCAGAAAGGTATTGAGTATCTGTGGATTATACTTGTAAGAATAAGCCATTCTTAGAGAACCTAACCGAGTAGCATTGAGGACTCTCCTTCATAGGGTCGCTATGAGTCGCCTGCGACTCGGCGGCACTTAACAACAACCACCACCACCACCACCCAGTTGCAGAAGCCAGATAGAAAATGAAGATGTTTCTGTTGAAGCTGTAGGTGTTGAGAGACAGGATATAGCAACAACTGCTTTCCTTTTCAGTACTAAGACACAATCCCTGGGACAGTAATAATTTTTAATGGATTTTTGGTGAAATTAGAACCATTATGTCTTTAAGTACTTGCTTAAATGAACAGGCAAGAGTGATTAGGCAATAGGAACCTAACTCAACACTAACATTTTCTTCTGCCCCTCAGGATAATTGCCTGTTGTTTGAATGATTTTACCTGCCAGGGTAGCAGCATTTTTTGTTGTTACCTTGGCTTTGTGGATGAGATCTGCTGCCTCTTCTCTCTCTCCTCTCCTCCCCTCCCTTCCCTTCCCCTCCTCTCTCCTCCCCTTTCCTCTCTCCATAGTTTTGTTTTCATTTTTGAGACTATACAACTTTCATTTTGTCTGCATGGTTTCTTATGCTACCAAATACAAGTAGTCTTTGACTTTTTGATGTGTTTGAGTTGCCTACCACAAATTGAACTTAATAAACCATCTGGTTTCTTTCCTTCTTTGAGTATAGTACTATATTGCAGTACATAATTTGTCAGTGTTTACTTGCAATGTTCAATTTTATGATTTACCTTTTGAAAACAATGCTGGATATATAAAGCTAGTGATACTAAAAGTCAGTGACAATGAGAAGAGATAAAGAGGTATTTGAATACCATCTAGAAGCTGCTTTTGGAAGGAGCAGAGAAAGACAATGGATGTGTTTACACCACCGTGTTTAACATGATATCTTGATGTTGACCTTGATGCTTGACCTTGGATTATTCCTCTAGTAATACTTTCTCTCCGTTTCTTGGAACCAACGACTTGATTGGATCAGAAAGTACTGTTTTGTATATTCCCTTTTCCTTCTAACCCGGTACAGTTTTTATTACACTATGTTCTTTGTAATCAAGATTTTTCAGTTTTACTTTTTATAGTTTGTATTATCACAGAATATAGGCACATTAAATATGTGGTTTCATCCTGTTCCGTAGTATATTTTTAAGATGGATTTAGGCATCTGACTTCTCTCATCTGTACTGAAAAATCACACACTGCTCACTGGTTAGAGGATATACCTTGTCTGATGATTGATGTATTGCCAGAGCTAGAAGCACATCAATTTGAATGGATGGCTGTTGTCTGCCTAACTAGTAATTTGTTAACAGCTTTTTAACTAGTCCTAGTCTTTTTTGAAAGATCTCAGTACCATGTAGCATTGTGGGTGACAGAGTGGAACATTGTCCGTACCTGGTCAGAATTGGACCTTGGCTCATTTAAATGGTTGGTTGCCAAATGCATCTGGTTCTGTGAGAAGTGAAGTAAATGTGAAAGCTGTCTTTTAGCTCATTAGTGAAACGAAGGAAACATTGTGACTATGAGGGTGAGTTGTCATGAGAAATTAAATGGAAATGAAAAATGTTAATAATCATAAGTGGGTTTTCTCATGCACACCAGCTTGTAAATGATGGATACTGTAAAGACTTTGACCTTCCCAAGGAAGCATAGAGTTTATATGACAAATGAGTGAATGTATCAACAAAGAAATGAGTGTGATCTGTTTAATACATAATTTGATGACCAGCTTGCGGAAAATAATGGAAGGGAGGCATTTATGTTAAGTCTTAGTATCTGAGTTATGGAACTCAACTGTCTGTTAAGGAATAATATCTCAGAGCAATGTCTTACGGTGGTGGTTTTTCTCAGAGCAGCTTATGGCCAGGAATGGTTTAATTCCTCACTTTGCTCATCTAAATACTATCTAAAATTTAAATCAATTACTGACCAAAAAAAATCCCAGATAATTATTTTAAAAAAATTACATATTCTACTTTCTTTTTTAAATTGGCATCCTCAGTATTGGTAATCATACGAATAACTCAAAAGCTCATTGCTATTGAGTTAGAACTGATTTAGAGCTGACCAACCTCTCCATTGCTTCCCAAGTCTGTTCATCACATGGGAAGAGACTGTCCGTCTTCCTCTCAAGGAGCCACTAGTGGATTAATTTTTCTACTATGTCGTTTTTACCTCAAATATGAAAATAGCTTTTGAAACTGATTAGTCACAAACATGTTTTTCTTATGGTCTTTTATACATATTTCATAGAAAGTATTAATTTCAATTTCTGAGGTGTTGGTAGGCTTGTTTCTGTTGATTAACTTTGCTCTTGATTATGAATTGTATCCTCCACTTCTTTTTGTGGCCACGTGTGGTAATTTTCCAGTTTTACTCTGTGGACTATCAGTCCTATTTGTAGAGCCTGGATTTTGAGTCGCAGGCGACTCGACGGCACATAACAACAACTAGTGACTTCTGTAATTAATGCAACAAAGAGAAAACAGCCATAAACAGACCAGAAGAGAGGCTAGCTGAAATTAAAGATGAAAGAACAGAGTTCATAAAACCAGCATTTACGTAGTGGATGCAGAGTCATTGCTCCAGAAAGCGTTAATTATCCACATTCCCTGAGTTTGTACATCAAAAGGAACTCTGTGAGACCACTTAGCAGCTGACTTCTGGACTACTTTTTCTCTTTGTGGTTTGATCCATTTGGTCTGTTTAAGTCAGTAAACTGTATTATCTGGGTTGTTTCTACTATAGTTGCTATTTGAAGAATCCAACATTTGGAAAAAAGCTTTATACTAGAGGTCTTTATCAAGTGCTAATTGGATTTGTAATTTTCCTAGCTTACTACATTATCCATTAATATACTTGTCTTGTCTCTGTGTCCCAAGGGGTGCTATTTTATTATACTACATTGGAATAATAGGTTCTTAGTATTCTACTCAAGCACTTTATTAATGTAGATGCCTGGGTTATATTGTTGTGAAATGTTCCTGTGTTATTGTCAAGTTGCTCTCTTTTTATTTGGATGAGGAACTAAATAAAGGTACTTAATTTACATAAGCCTATTAAATGAAACTCCCAAGAGGAAGGACAAGAATTTTAAACACTTGCAGTGTGGTGACAGCTGATCCACTTACAAACAAGCTTATTTAGTGAAATTGGAGTGAATGGAAGAACTTTACTATTTCATAACATTGTTTATGACACATACCAGCAGTGTTCTTGATACTGAGCTAGATGAAAAGATTAGCTATTTTTCTGTTGGCTCTTTCCATTTTCCCCCTGTCCCCAAGAAAATGAGACTTTATATTTTTTTCTTTTAAAAAATGAAATTTTTATTTTATACTGGTTTACTTAAAATGTTTCTATATATTGTTTTTCACACTGGATCTTTCCCATTTCCTTTACTCACCCTTTCCTCTATCCATCAAATTGTGTGGCCCCATGATTACCGCCGCCCCCTGCCTATCCTCTCTCTCTGCTCCTACCATCCCCACGCTTGGATCCTCATACATGTTTTAATAGTTATCTATTTCTACAATAATGGTCCTATACAGTATTTGTTCTAATGGGACTGAGTTCACTTAGCAGAATTCTCCCTAGCCCCCCTCAAGTAAGGTAGAGTTAACAAAGCCATTGCTACTGCATGCTGCATAGTATCCCATCGTGTGAATGTACCATAATTTCTTAATCTATAAAAAGAAAATTTAACAAAAGACTTTTTGTTTTGCTTTTCGAAATGATGTTTCTGTGTGCGATTCACTCACCTACGCCTAGCTACGGTGTGAAGCACCATTCTGTACTGTGCCCTTGTCCTGCATTGTCCTCACAATCTCTGACATATTGGAGACCCTTGTTACAGCTACTGTAGAGAGAAAGGTCTGCCTCTTTCTCTTTGGTCCTTCCCAGCATGATTTTTCCCCCCTCAAGAACTAACCTCACCTGACAACATGCCCAAAGTATGTGAGAGGAATTTTCAAGACCTGCAGGTTACACATCCTCAAAGACAGATTTGTTTGTTCTATTAACAGTCTGTGGAATATTTTATATTCTTAGCCAGCACCACAGTTCAAAGACAACCTTGTTCATTGTCCAACTTTCAGATGCATAAGAAGCAATTGAAAATACGTTGGCCTGGGCCAGGTCCACCTTAGTCATTACACTGATGTCCTTGCTCTTTAGCACTATTGGAGAGGTTCTTGAAGGCACATTTCCCTCTTGCAGCCTGTTTTTTTATTTTTTCACTTCTACAACCAATTAACTGTTTCCTTTCTTGGATGACAAATTTAGAGGCTTTCTGTGCCCTACCCCTAAAGTCAAACTAGCTTGATTATAAATAAGACAAATAAATGGCTCTAAATTGTTTTTCTCTTTAAAAATTTTAAAAAGCGTTCTCTTTAATATTATAGGTAAAAGACTCTACTTCATTTAGCAATTGAGCATTAAGAGCACAGCCACCTGAAGAGATTGTTTTCAGAGTATTTATCTTTGACCCCTACAGAAATAGGTTTTTCTCCTCCCACAGATTCACGTGAGGTCAGAACCAGTTTGTTTAAAGACTTGCAGCCTTGGAGCACAAGCATAGCATGCTTACCCTACTAATTAATTTCAGACATGCTGAGGTGGTGACTTTGATATGTTACATTGTGTATGTTGCAGGTATTAACCTAGTCTACTTTAGAAAAACCATCTGTTTTCTTAAGATTTCCATTTAAGAGTTGTGGTACCCACAGGCAACTCAACAGAATATTTTCTGATTTAAATGTTGATGTAGAGGGACCCACATTTTTCAGCAAAAACACAAGCCTAGAGTTCTTCCATCAGTTCATTTAGCCATTATTTTTTAAGATCTCTCAGACAAGTTGAAAATTTACATGATCAGTTGTTCTCCTTTACAAATAAATTCTAGTTAGCCTGTTTAGCTTATGATTTTTCATTTCTCCAGGATCTGTTAGTGCTTGTCTCTGTTCAATATGTATTAACATGCTGTGGTGTACCTTACACTGCTCTTCATAAATTAACGTTTATTCTAATGACTGCTAAGTTTTTGCGTTGTTTCTCCGGCTTTCAAATATATTAATGTGTACGGTACCTCTTAAAGCAATTAATTTGACTATATTTTCTAATGGTAATCCTGTGGAGAGAATTGAATACACTTTTTCTCAGAGGTACCTCATTAAAATTATAAATGGAAACTTTCCTGCATCTTGACAGTTTGCAATATTTTCCAAATTACCAGTCAGCAGTGGGCTTAGATCAGACCTTCGTAAAGATGTATTGAATGTGAGGAAGATGAGGGCAGGATTCTTAGGAACTGCGAGGTAGCAGAAATGATGGGATGGAGAGAATTAAGAAAGGAAGAAATGTCAGTTGTACAGAACTCTATCTGGCGGGTTAAAAAATTTCCTCACAATCCATTCTCTTCTCTGTGCTCAGTGCTGTTGTGTACTTGGGCTGTTTCTCTATTCTTCTCATGCATTTATTCTGTCTGGACTTTGTGTCATCTGGATGAACTCTGTTAAATCTTTAAAGCTACTTACTTCTTTTAACCATTTCTGAGTCCCTACACTCTGTAATCCCCCCCCCCAATATAGCTGTCTCTTTCTTTGAAGGTAAAATAGTAAAGACAGATTTTTTTAAAAAGCTTACATCCCCAAAGGGATGGACCTCTCTCCTTAAAATATTGAGAGGAGGCCCCGTATCTAGCTTTCAACAATTGAATTTATAGTGTTAGAATGATCTCTGTGATGGTTTTTCCACATTAGACTGTGAGCTTTGGAAGGTGATTGCTGTTGTTAGATGCCATTAGGACAACTACGACTCACTGAGACCTGTGAACAACAGATCTGAACCTTTTTCTGTCCTGCACAATCTTCAGTATCTAGAGCCCATTGTTATAGTCACTGTTTCAAATATGAAATTTGCAAAGAGCTGGAATCAGAGACTCAAAATTGCTCAGCATTTCTTAAGCTGAAGGAACTGAAGAATAAATTAAAACCTTGAGCTGCAATACTTATAAGATGCTATTGGCAGAATATTGAATGATCCAGGATGCATCAAAAGAAGATAAAAGAAGTACATAGATTCACTGTATCAAAAAGAATTAGCTGACAGAAGAATTTCATGAAACAGCATGTGATTAAGAGGCAATGGCGATCAAGGAGGAAGTTTAACCTGCTCTGAAGGAACTGGCAAAAAACAAGACCCCAGCAATTGATGGACTACCAGTCGACATGTTTCAGCAAACAGATGCTGCCTTGGATGTGCTCACCAGCTTGTGCCAAGAAAACTATCAGACAGCTACCTGGCCAACTCGCTGGAAGAGATCCATATTTATTCCCATTCCAAAAAAGGATGATCCAGCATAGTGTGGAAATTATCCAACAATATCACACACAAGCAAAATCTTGCTGAAGATTATCCAAAAATGACTGGAACAATACATCAACAGAGAACTCCCAGAAGTACAGGCTGTGTTTAGAAGAGGCTGTGGCACTGGGGACATCATTGCCAATGTCAGATCGGCTGAAAGCAGAGAGTATCAGAAAAATATTTGTCCAGTTTCATTGACTATGCAAAGGAATTTGATTGTGTGGATCACAACTAATTGTGGCTAACCTTGAGAAGAATGGAAATGCTAAACCATTTAATTGTCTTCATGTGAAATTTATACTTGACCAGGAGGCGGTCAGAATAGAGTAAGAACACACTGCATGTTTCAAAATCAGGAATGGAGTATGTCATGGATGCATTTTGTCTCCATACCTTTTTAGTCTATATGCACAGACAACCGGTAGTCACACTCTTAATGTTTTCAGTCTAGCTTTTAATATCGCACTGTATTGCCAGCATCAATCTTAGTACCAGTGAATCCATTTTTTCAACAAATTGTGAAATTGAACTGGGGAGGTTATTTCCCCCCAGGGTGGAGTATGGACAGAGTGTTAAAAATTTATGTACTGTTTAAGGCTGTGAATGCCAGAATAGGCAACAGTAAAACATGGTTCAGAGTCTGAGTGAATACATTTCTCCAGGATAATTGGTCTTGATTAGCCCAGGCTCAGATCAGCTCTAGAAATAATTATTGATTTGTTCAAGCACATTGTGCTAGCTATCAGAATAAAGAGTCAAGATAGAGCCCTTATTTATGTTGTTGTTAGATGCTGTTGAGTTGACTCCAACCCATAACTACCCTGTGTATCACCAAAGGAAACACTGTCTGATTCTGCACCATGGTCATAATCTTTGCTGTGCCTAAGAGCCCATTGTTGCAGCTCCTGTGCTAGCCCCTCTTGTTCTTTGCACCTTTATGACCCTCCATTTTACCAGGCATGATGTTTTTCTGTAGAGACTTGTTCTTGTTCATAACATGCCTAAAGTATGTTAGATAAAGCCTCTCCATCCTTACTTCTAAGGAGTGTTCTGGCTACTTTCAGGACAGATTTGCTTGTTCTTCTGGCTGTGCATTCAAAAGTCAGTGTTTCCCCAACACCCTAATTCAAAGGCATCAATCCTCCTTGGTCTTTTTCACTCACTGTGCAGTTTTCGCACACATACAAGAAGGCAAACCGAAGGCAACTGGAGATACCATGATGGGTTGGGTCATCTGAGCCATTAAGGTGACTTTTTTTCTTTTGAATACTTTGAAGATGTATTTTGTCCTAGATTTTCCCAAAAAGATTACTTTGACTTTTGCCTGGTATTTTCATGGACCTTGATTGTGGATCCAAGAAAAATTCACAGATGAAATTCTGGTTTTTATGAAGTTTCTAATGTGATTTTGATATTTATGATGCCACTGTGGGAGCACAGACTGAGTTTTAGGGAAGGTTGAGGATTCTAGCTCTGGTGGCATGGTACATAGAGAGCTGTGCTGCTAATCAAGGGACTGAATTTCTCTGGTGCTTTGAACCCACCAGTGTTTCCATGGAAGAAAGGAGGAAGATGAGTAGTCTCCTTCTGGGTGATTTATGGTTTGCAGCCTTAGAAACCCACCAAGGCTTTAGCCACGAGTCAATTCATACTTGACAGCAGAGAGAGACCTATAGACAGATAAACAGACCACATTCCTAATTTAAGGAGCTTTTATGAGGCTACTGTTAAGCGATTGTCTGCTAACCAATAGATTGATGATTTGAGTCCATTTCTGTGGGGAGAAAAGACCTGGCAATTTGCTCCCATAGATAATTCTGCTTAGTAGATTTTATGGACTAGGTCTATAGTGCCTGAGGTTCTATATGGTCAGCATGAGTCAGTAATTAACCTGACAGCATAAAGCAACAGCAGAGTGCAACACACAGCAATACTAATAACATTGTGTGTGTGTGTGTGTGTGTGTGTGTGGTTTGTTTCCTCTAGATGATTCCAGAAGATCTTTTTATTTTTCACATCTGTATTTAACAATATAATGTTTAACATAACCTTGTTATTTGGCTTTGCATACTCTTAAAGTTTAGAAATTGTTTGTTTTTAAAAGATTAAACCCCAACAAACCATGTTTTTGTGTAACAAAGTATTTGTGGGCTCTCCTTTGGATTATCATTTGATACTTTTTGCTTAGATAGTAATGAATATATAACCGAATAACTCACCCTTTAAAAGACATTACTGTACATAGAATGGTGAACACACCTAGGGCAGGCGGTGCTAATTATTTCTTTTTCAGTTAACATACAGTCTATGCATATTTTGTGATTTACCAGAGTTAACAATGTTGGCAAAATACCATATAGTTGTGCCATGGATATCTAGTAGCATGGATTGCCTTTACTGAAGGAGCTATTAATACAGCATCACTATCTCTTAAATGTCTAAAAAATATGTCAACAGTAAGTAACCAGGAAGTACAACCTGCTTTGAGTTCAATTTATATTTTAGTTCCATAATCACAGTGCTTTGTAAAAGGTTCTGAATTGTATTCCGATCCTATTTCTCTGAGAGTGCCGATACACTTGCTTGGGTGCTTGTGTATATAATTTTCAAGATGGTTTTTTTTTTCTTTCTTTTTTTCAGTAAATAGCTGGTCTTTTGTAAAATCGTGCGTTAGACTTTTATGATGAATGAATTTCCAGAAATACTGCTTTGGATTTAACAAACCAGACTGCCAGATTGTTATTGTAGGTGCTAGAGCCAACTGCTTAATTCTCATTTGAACTTTAATTAAATAGGCTTGAATGTTATTCTGCTGCTGTCTTGGTTTATTCAGTGAAATTCTCATTAAGTATTGTTGTGTTCTTACTGGTCCCTAGCATTCTAAGAAAGCAGATGGTAAGGGCACAGATACTTCACTGAGAGAAGCATACCTAAGTATCCTAATGTTTACAGAAATGTCATAAATTCTGAATTCCCTGAGGCCAATTCCTATTAAATATCCCTACCTCTATAGTAGCTAGCATTTGATCTGTAATATAATAAGTTTTTAGATTAATAAATAAAGCAAACAACAAACTTTTGCTGGTATACTTGATGTGTGATCAGTGAATAGTGAGATGCCAAAATCAATGTGGCTGGTGTGCCAGTCAGTGAACCATAAGGAACTTTGGAATCCATCATCTAGGACAATGGTGTAAAGGCTAACTCTGCTTCTCATTAACTGTGTGATCTTAGGCACATTTTTGAATCTCTCATTTTTTAGAAAAAATGCAAAGTTCACTTCTTTACTATTATTAGTAAAAACTACATGTGCAAATTAGTGCCTTACAGATGCAAAGTATTATTATGATCTGTATGAATGTAAAGCAAAATAAATCAATACTAACATATTAGCAGCTTTTTCTTTTAAGTGCAATAGTTCACAGCTCCTTTGCATATCTTCTCATTTAATCCTTTAAAATATCCTGTAAAATATTTTTCTTTTTACTGAGATATTTTGGGAGTGGCATGCATTTCCTAAACAACATGCCTCTGGGAACTCTGAACTTTGAGAAATGATAGATATAGAAAGGCTTCAGGTCTTTTGTTGATAGGGTCACTATGAATCATGCTCGACTTGATGGCAATCAACAACAACAGCTGGTGGCTTATAGTAGTAAGAAATTGTGCTGCCGTGGCAAAGGGACAAGATGCTTTGCAGCTGCTCTGCTCTAGACTCCTGTGGTGCACAGTCCCCCCACCACAATAATAATTATCCTGCCAGATCTGTTGAGTTTTTGTGAGTTTTGTTCTTCATTTTTCAACTTCGTGCATATTACCTTTATCCTCCTAAGTAAATGTTCATATTGATACAAATTTCTTTATAGGTTTCTAATATAGGTTCCTTTTTCATGCTACTCAGTTTTTATATATGTACCTTATAAAATTTCCAAGTTTAGGAAGAATTCCAAACATTGTAGGAAGCAGCATAAATTGATGTAGTCAATGTGGACACATTAGAAATGAAATTGCCATTGTCATGTCTTGAAATCTAAAGAGAAATGCTAAAAAGTATGTATCAAGCTCTATTTCTCAAAATTGCTTCCAGCTGCCTGCTTCTTAGTATAGGAATATTTATTAAAAGTGGCAGGTTAAAAATTGGATTCCTAAGGCAAAATTTGACTGATTGTATAATTTTGTTAAAGAGCAGAAGATATCTGAGATTTTTGCCATTTTAGTGGTTTCTTTTGGGGGAGCTAGTGTGAGGAGGGAGAGATAATGATACATATTTCTTGGTGAGAAAAACAAACCAGTTTAGACAATTTCAGTGAGCTGTGGAAAATTTCCTTAGGTAATGAATGGAGGAAAATTAAATCTTCCATATGAGTTCCAAATAGTACGTATAAGTATCTGAAAATGTGGAAGGCATTACTTAAGGAATAGTTAAGATATTTAAAGACAATGATGGATTTAACTAATCACATAACTCAGTTGTAGGTGAAGCTTGGGGCAAAGCAGTGTCATGAAAACAGTCAAATATGGTTTGCTTGGAGTTTAGAAATTTAAATCTTAATTAGATTAATTGAAGAATATGGGAGAGATTTAAAGAATTATTAAGTTGAAATGCTGTAGGCATATTAAAATTAGAGAAAACCATATGTTAATTTTGACAAGAAGTTGATGAGAAAGGAAGAGAAATACCACGAAAGGAGAAGCACTGGCATCTTTAATGAGACTTGAGCTATCTTTGATGGCTTACTTAAAATGGAGTAATAGAAGAAATGAGAAACTGTATGTTGAAGATAGATTTGAAAAACATTTCTTAAGATATTTAGTAAAGTTAAAGTGGTAAGTGAAAGCTTATACAAAAATAAATACTGGAAATCAGTCTTTTGAAATTAATTCATTTAAGCCTCTGGGTCTTGAAGGAAGAATACAGAAGTTAAAACCTTTGTGTAGAATTGTTGGGAATATCAGTAGAAGTCATACTTTATAATCATCCTTAACTAGAAAGATTAAAGTCCAAACTAATCAGAGTTCATTACATGTCAAGGTAGTTGTTGACCTTTCACCAACTTGCCTCCTGGGAGCATCCTGGTCACTCTTCCTCTAAGACAGATTTGTTTACTCTTTTGACAGTCCATGTGTTTCAAGAAGAGGGAACAGGATATTGGGGCACAGGGCCATGAGTATCTCTCTGAAAGGACCAGAGGGAGTACTGCTCCAGAGTAGAAAAGAGTCCATAGCTCAGTGCTATGTTGCCTGTAGAGTCAAACCAAATCGTAAGAGGTTTGTTTATTTGTTGCTGACTCACAGACTCACAGACTCACAGACTCACAGATGGTACCAACAGTGGGGTTTATTAGGGAAGAAAGTTGGAGAGTAGGGAAGGCAAAGAATATAACTCAATGGAAATTCAAACCCAACAGTCCGAAGGCACATTTCTTCAAGAAGCCTAGGATCCAATTTCAGTTTCATCAGTCAAATCCAAATCATCAGCAAGGTTTCCCCCAGAGTAGTTATAACCAAATGATAGAGGATAGAAACATTGATGCCTTTGAACTGTGCTGGGAAGAATTTTGAACATACCATGAACTGCCAAAAGGTCTGTCCTAAGAGGGTGAAACGAGGTTGCTCCTTGGAAGCAAGGATTTAGAAGCTCTGTTTGACATGCTTTAGGCATTTTTCCAGGAGGGAACATTCTTGAAGAAGGACATCATGTATGGAAAGGGAACATCACTCAGTGAAAGACCTCAGACAAGATGGATTGACACAGTAACTGAGGTCGTGAGGGTGGGTGTGTTAGAGACGGGGAGAGTGGTGCAGGATAAAGCACAGTTTAGCCCTATTGTGCACAGGGTTGCCGTGAGCTCCAGTAGTCTTGATGGAACGTCAGCAATGAAGTAGATGTTGTAATCATAATCAGTTAAATGACTGTGAAATTCGTTACCTGAGCTGCATTAAATTTTCCTTAAGCTTCTTGTGGATTTAAAATGTTAATAGCTCTGTAAGTATAAATTGATCATTGGACTGAAAGTGTATAATTAGATGCAACTCTTCTGTACTCTTAAGTACATAAGAAAAAATATAATTAGATAGAACTTTTATGCATTGAAAATCGTAATTACAATAGTAGTGTTCTTAATAATACAAACAAAACCAAGCCATTGGTGCCCAAATAGCTTTTTTAGATGTTTACATGTAATAAAGCAGATGCACAAGTGCTTTTCATCATAATCTGACCATTATCTAAAACTATAATAAATGAACTTGTCACAATCTCTATTTTTAATTAGTTAATTGAGAGTAGGTTTTGCTGTTATTTTTTAAACCACTATGCATTCATTATTACCAACCATCCATTTTTCTACATGAAATTTTCCTTTTCATATATTCTGATTCCACTAATGTAACAGGTGTAACTAATGTATATCTCCCTGCAGCTTCTGTAACTTCTTGTTTTCTATCTCCCTTCTTACTGGTCCTTGGAGACAGAATTAAAAATTTAGGCAAGCTAGCAGTTTGAAATTTTGCAGGTTAGGTCTCTGTGCAGTTGGCATTATCTTTTTGCATATAAACTTAATTTCTACACCGAGGATCCTAACATTATACACACACACACAACAACTGCCCCTTGATATTTTTTTTTTCCTTGGAAATATGACTAGACATTTAATACAAGTTTGAAGCTTTTCTCACCTTATTTTAAGCATTATGTTATAAATATGTAAGAATATAAAATCTATAATTGGAAGATTTTAAATGTCAATAATAGAAAAGAAAAATAATAAATAGTAATATATAGAAGTGATATTTGAGATTTATGAATCTTTTCTATTTTTATATTTATCTTTCAAACAACTTGATTAGATAGGTACTATTAATATTCTCATTTTACATAAACTACTGTGAGAACTAAAGCATAGGGATTATGTAACTCCTTATACCACTTATAAGCAATTAGAGCTTGAATTCAAATTCCTTTCCTTAACTACTATACCAAAAACTACTTCTACTCATTCTTTCTGACCATGTGATAGAAGTACCCAAAATTAGTTAACCAGGTAATGGGAATGGTATTTATTGACTCTTAATTTGGGGAAAATAATGTAAATCCTTCTCAAAACTGAGTTACTTCTTGTTACTCTCTAAGCAAGGCAAGTTGCTAGCCTATGACTTCTACCCCTGTTCATCTCAGGTGATTCATTCAGTATTCACTTAGCATATGCGATGAACAGGTTTGGATTTTTCCGTATCTTTAATGTTGTTACGTACCTTCGAGTCAACTATGACTCATAGTGACCCTATACACAGGAGTTCTGAACCCTGCTTGTTCTGAGCCAGTCTCACTGTCTCTGACACACCTACCCTCATTACCCCAGTTATTGTGTCAATCCATCTAATCTGGAGTCTTCCTCTCTTACTCTGTCCCTCAACCGTTCCAAACATGATATCCTTCTCCAAAGACTGTTCCCTCCTGGCTACATACCTAAAGTATGTGAAGCAGAGTCTCAAAAACCGTGCCTCGAAGAAGCAGCCTTGTTTCACCCTCTCTAGGACAGACCTGTTAGTACTCTTGGCATTCCATGATATGTTCAGTACTCTTCTCCAGTACCATAACTCAAAGGCATCAATTCTTCTGTCATCCTTAATCATTATTCAGCTCTCTGATGATGCATAGCAAGTAACTGTCAAGACCATGACCTGGATCAGGAGCACCTTAGTCTATAGACTGATATCCTTGCTCTTCAGCACTCTGGAACCCTCCCTGACAGCCTATTTCCCTTCTACAATTAGTCTTTTGATTTCCTAATTGCTGGTGCCAAGAGTGTTGATTGTGGAATAGGGAAATATTTTTATTTGTAGGATATTAGGTCCTGATCAGGATAGCCTATTAAGTAATAGTCTGTTTTTCAGTGAATTGTATACATTACAATGCACTATATAATGTATAGACATTCAAATATACTGTGAGGGAAAATATTGAGTCACAATATTTCAGTCAGTTTGCTTTCCAAATCGTATATATGATTATATATATATAATCATATATATATATTCTCCTAAATATTTGTAGTTGAGGATAAGAGCTATTTAAAAGCATCTATTTTATATATTTAGCTGAATGAAAGCTTTATCATTTTCCATGTAGCAGTTTATGTAATTTCTAGTGCTTCACCATTATCAGGATGGAACAGAGAATTTAAAAGCTGTATTTGTCAATACTTATCTTATGCATGCTTAAAATCGTTCAGAATTTTTGAGCGGTCAGTAAATAAATCTTACTATTCTATTTTTATGTGATTTTTTTGGGGGGGGGTGTTTCTTAATAGCCCATGGGCAGTACATAAACTCGTTTTTAGACACTGTGTTTGCCTACCAAAGTTAAATTGTTAATATAAAGCAAATGGATGTTTACTTATGTGTTTTTGTTTTATATATTTTTACTCAGAAAAAAGAACCTTCTAAATCCAGTGTCAAGAAGAAAGTGACCAAAGTTGCAGAAGCCAAAAAAGTAATGAAGAGAAATTTTAAAGTGAATAAGAAGATAACATTTACTGATGAAGGGGAGGTAAGATTCTGTAAATACCACATCTTTAAGGTACATTGGTTTTCCTCCTGACATATAAGAGGATTATTTCATTTTAATCAGTATTGTAATAATGATCAATGGAAATGTGTTTCTAAAACATAGCAGGCATTCCCTTTCTCTGTTTCTGTAGGCAGTTCATCAGCTTTAAGTGTGTGGCCAGAGGTGCCTTCACGGCAGCAATGCCAGATACTTCTTGGTGATAACGTGGAGTCTGTTTTGAACTTTCTAAATTCTTATTTATAAAAATAAAATTTTGTCACACTTGTGAGGTATTTATTAGTATTTTCTCACGTTTCTATTAACGTGTTCTATAGAACAATAGAAATCTTAAATATAGGTACAAGAACGTTAATACAAGTACTTGCCACTGCCTTTGAGCTTGACTCTGGCTTTTGTAGTTCTTCAGTTTTAGATGGCTTATTTGGTGGTTTCTAGCTATTATCAGATTGGCTCTAGGGAGGATATTCTGTGCTTTAAGGTAGTTTTAAGAACCATGATACCTCATATTAATCTGATAATTACCTTGGTACCGATGTATATTAGTAACCATAATTTCCCCTCATGAAAGATCACAATGTATTGGATGCAGTAGCATCTTTTTTAAAAAATGAGGACATATTCCCAGAAGGCATGTGACTCCTGTAAGGAATCATTTCTGCTTAACAGTCATAGCAGAATCTTTGCACTATCATCCTTATTCTTGACAGCCTATGGGTGCCCTGCACCATATGGACATAATCCCCAGTATCTGCCTTCCATCATAACCTTATTCCCCTTTGCACACCTGTTTTCCCTCACAGATAGCACTTTGTCTTTGACTCTGCATTTCTTGTACTATGGTGTAATCTACAGGAGAAAAGTGTTTTGTTGACTTTCTTATTGTATTCAGAATATCAAGGACAGTGCCTTGTTTTTTTATAGACCTTTAGAAAATGTTTATTAAGTCAGTGAATGAATCACCGTTTAATACTCCAGTAAGTAGCAGATCTTTTCATGTTGGTTATAATCATCGTATCAGATACTTCATCATCATTAATGGTAAATGCTGCCTTATGAAAGAATGTGTTTCTTTTTAGTTTTGAAGTAAAATTTTGATGTTGTTCTGGGCAAAATCTGAGAATTCCATTAATATAGAGTCTTAAGAGTATACTAATTAGATGAGAACTAAAAATTCAAAGATGATGTTGGAAGTGGCAGAGGGAAGCTTTAAAATTGATTAACAGTCTTTATGAAACTACCCAGAAGAGGTCAGCACCTGCAGTGTAGGAGGATATAGAATGAAGTTACATTACATCAGATACTCCCTGTAAAGTAAAATTAGAGCTTTTAACATAATGAGGTTCTTTAGTGTGCTATGTTTAATTGCATAGATTATTACCAATTAGCTCAAAGTTGAGTATAAATCCTTAAATATAAAATGCTTCAATGTACAGTATCCTTTTTTTTTTGCTGATAGATGTTGTATGTGGCTGTATGCCCTCCTGAAATTTCTAATTTAGGAACGGAAAATTCTCTTCTCCCTAGTTCAGAAAATGTAAGCATTCTTTACTCTGTGAAGAAAATGGAGACCAGAAGTGAGAGTAGTGGATAGTAGTGTTATTACAATAAGTGTTCCCTCTCACTGCTTCTTTAATCCCCAAGAGTACTGGCACTTGTGATTATTTTGCACCTGATCATGAATTGCCAGTGTAAGCATTGCATAGGCATCATTGTGTCTTAAAGAATGGCTCTTGGGCCGAGAGAGAAGGCGAGAGAGAGAGAGAGAAATACTTTGATGCATAGCTACAGATTTTCTTTTGCCTGCAGGATATATTAGCAGTCATTCAAAATACCAGGAGCTGCTTAACTTCTTCTGGCAACTAGTTATTAGATAAAAGAAGAGACTTTTACCCTCCTCTGAATTGTCTTACATTTTAAAAGGCTTAAAGGTTGCTCAGTGTAAAGAAAAAATTTTTTTTAAAAATATAGGTGTCTAGAGATGGAATCATTTATTTGAGATTATGCAGCAACCTAGTGAAAAAGCCACAACATTAAGCTGGGCTGTCCTGTTTTCTCTATCAGCTTGTTCCTTACCATAAACTGTGGATGTCAGTGACTGCGGATTTGAGCAGGCCTGTGAAACCCAAACTGGTTTTCTCTTTTACACTGAGTGATATGAGTCCTAAGGTGCCTCATTAATCCATCAGCTTTGAGAATGTAATACATACCAGGCATCGCCTTTGTTTCTGAGAATACATAAACAAGACAGACGACTGGCTGCATGGAGCTTAAGTCTAGTGAGAGAAAGGGGACAGGAAAACAGCAAAGACAAAACAAGCAGTAAAGATTCATCTACACAGGTGTGGTGGTAGCATGGATAGATGTAAGTCAGCCTGGGCTGCTGCTGTTGTGGTAATTCTGACTGTGCTGTGTGGTTAGAATCTATAAAAAAGAAGACCACATGTCCTATTTGAAACATGGCATATCTATAATACAACTCTCTTGTCCTCCAAATTCTTCCGTGGAATTTTCCTAATAGTCTTCTCTTTGGATTGTGGCCACAGTACTTATCCCTAACCAGACAATCTTTGCTGTAGCTTGTTCACTTTAATCATACTTTTTAATAAAGCCTTACGGAAGCTTAAGAAATAGAGATTTTAAGGCAGAAGATATGGACACGCCTATGTCCAGCGGAGGTGGTTTTGTTGGCTGCTGTCTGTCTGCTACCTCATACTTACTGTGTTTTCTGTCCACAGTTGGTTCAGCAGTGGCCACCAATGCAGAAATCTGTTGCAAATAACAATGAGGAAGAGAATGATACTGGTGGTATCAACTTGGATAAAGCAAAGGAAAGACTTCAGGAGGAGGACAAATTTGACAAAGAAGAATATAGAAAGAAAATTAAGGCAAAACATCGGGTAAGTGGTCCATCTTGAATTAATACTGAGTAAAAATGTAATATTTCTCTGGTTGTGCAATCCCCTCTTTATACAGAATGTAAATGATTTCATGTGTTTTTATTATATCAAAACATTTAGATACGGTTTTCTGTTTCCCCTGGCAAAGAGATTCCAAATAACAAAACTTGGAGTAAGTCTTGGAACTTTGAAGTTTAATAACTTTTCCTCAAAATATTTTTTATTAGAGTGCTTTTTGAAGGCAAGGATGATGAGACTTTGCCTCATATACTTTAGGCATGTTGCTAGAAGGTGCTATACCTTGGAGAAAGAGATGATGTTGGGAAGGGTGCAGAGTTTCCAAAGAATAGGAAGACCCTCAGCCAGGTGGATTGACACGGTGACTGCTGCAGTGGGCTCTTGTG
>NW_006399995.1:1442720-1443946 GCF_000299155.1 Elephantulus edwardii
TTGGGCAGAATATTAAATGATCCAGGAAGTATTAAAAGAAGATGGAAGGAATATACTGAGTCACTGTATCAAAAGGAATTGGAAGACACAGAAGAATTTTATGAAACAACATATGAGCAAGAGCCTATGGTGATGAAGGCAGAAGTTCAAGCTGCTTTGAAGGAAATAGCAAAAATAAAGCCCCAGTAATAGATGGTATACCAATTGACATATTTCAGCTAATAGATGCTGCCCTGGATGTGCTCACCAAGTTGTGCCAAGAAATCTGGAGAACAACCACTTGGTCAACTGACTGGAAGAGATCTGTATTTGTTTCCATCCCAAGGAAGGGCGACCCAACAGAGTGTGGAAACTATAGAACAATCTCATTGATTTCACATGCAAGCAAAATTCTACTGAAGATTATCGAAAAACGACTGGAACAGCACACCAGCAGAGAACTGCCAGAAGTCCAGGCTGGGTTTAGAAGGGGTTGTGATGCTAGGGATATTGTAGCTAATGTTAGATGGATCTTAGCTGAAAGCAGGAAGTACCAGAGGAATGACTATGCAAAGGCATTTGTCTGTGTGGATCATAACAAACTGTGGCTGAATCTGAGAAGAATGGGAATCCCAGAACACTTGATTGTGATAATAAGAAACCTATACTAGGACCAAGAGGCAGTCGTCAGAACAGAGCAAGAGAACACAGCATGGTTCAAAATTGGGAGGGGCATACACCAGGGATGCATCCTATCTCCATACCTTTCAACCTATATGCAGAACAGATTATCCGGGAGGCTGGGCTCTATGAGGAGAAATGTGGGGTCAAGATTGGTGGAAGATCTATCAACAATCTGTGATATGCAGATGATACAACCCTGCTTGTTGAAACGGAGGAGGACGTGAAGCGCTTGCTGCAGAGGGTCAAGGACTACAGCCTCCAATATGGATTGAGGCCAATGTCAGGAAGACAAAAGATTCTCACCACTGGGCCTATTGGCAGCTTCAGGATGGATGGTGAAGAGATTGAGATTGTTCACAGGTTCAGTTTGCTTGGCTCCACAGTCAACACTCTCGGCACCAGTAGCCAGGAAATTAGAAGATGGATTGCCATGGGAACATCTGCTTTTAGGGACCTCTCCAAAGTACTGAAGAGCAATGGTGTCTCTTTGGAGACTAAGGTGCGTCTGATACAGGCCATGGTCTTTGCTATCACTTGTTATGCATCAGAGAATTGGACAATGA
>NW_006399995.1:1444046-1458042 GCF_000299155.1 Elephantulus edwardii
TTCCCTTTTTACTCTATTGGAGAAGTTGTTGGATGTGCATAGGGATTTGATTCTTAGAAGGCCCCATTCACCTATTATTTTATCTTCTCCTGGTTGTAGAAAATTTTTTTAAATAAATTTTTTTTTTACTGGTTTACTTACAAAGTTTGTATGTATTATTTTTCATATCAGATCTTTCCCATTTCCTTTACCCACCCCTCCCTCTACCCATCAAATTGTACAACCCTATGATTACAACCCCCTGCCTATCTTCACCCCTCTGCTCCTACCCTCCCCACTCTTGGATCCTGAAACACATTTTATTAGTTACCATTCTATTTCTCCAATAATGGTCACATACAGTATTTGTCCTTATGGGACAGGTTAGTTCACACAGCATAATGCTCTTCAATCCCTCCCAAATTAGATAATGATTTTCAAAATCATTGCTCCTTCATGCTGTGTATTCCATCACATGAATATTCTATAATTTTCCATGTTCTTGTGATGGGGGACAACACTGCTGTGAATATTGGTATACAAATCTGCATTTGTGCCTCAGTTCTAATTTTTTCAGAGTATATTCCAAGCATGGAATAGCTGGGTCATATGGAATTTCAGTTTTCTGAGGAAATGAAAACTGCCTTCCAGAGTGATTGTACCATTTTACAGTCCCACCAATAGTATATAAGAGTTCCTATCTCTCCACATCCTCCTCCTCTGGGCTAGTTCATCATCTCTTACATGTGGATCTTGAACTATGTTATTATCTAAAGCTTTCTTACTCTGGTATTTAGAGAATTTTCATATGTTTCTTTTTTTGCCTTCCACAAGCCTTTTCCCCCCCTTCCTCAAGCCTTTTTTTTTATTAAATCCTTTTACTTTTATTGTGATTTTAATGGACATTTACAGAAGTTGGATTTTCATTCATTCCTTGTTGCACATTTTCCTCTCAACTCTCCCTACCCCAGTTCACTTTAAAACTAATTTATCCATTGTTGCATAATTTCCTCCTTTTCCCCTGACCCCTTTCATAGTTCACTTTGCTGTGTACCTCTTATTCTGGACTGTTGTCACAGAAATAATTAATGCCCAAGCATATATTCCTTTTAAAGAGTTCTTTCTTTCATCTGTTCCAAGGCAGTATTCATTATTTATCCTCTCTTTTCTTAGTTACTCCCAACCCCCATGTCAGTCCTGTTTTATCACAGTGCTGTTAGACAGTATTTATTCTTTTGTGACTGAGGTATTTCACTCAGTCTTCCAGGATCACACATGTTGTGTAATATTTTTAGTTTTTTGTTTTTCAGTGATGCATAGTATTCCATTTTGTTTTTCTATCCAATCATTTGTTGATGGGCAGTTGGGTTGCTTCCATCTCTTTGCTATTTTAAATAATGCAGCAGTAAACATGGGTGTGCATACATCTGTTTGGATGGTAGCTCTGATTTCTTTAGAATATATTCCTAGTAGTGGAATTGCTAGGTCAAATGGTATTTCTATTTCCAACTTTCTGAGAAAGTGCCAGACTACCTTCCATATGTTTCCTTTTAAAGAACATTTGAGTATGTTTCTTATTAAACGCAGATAACATGAGGCCCCAGCTGAAGTCTCTAAAATTTGTTTTCTTCAAATCGTTCCTGGTATTTATTGCCTACTCTCTGCTCATCCTCTTTGATGCAAAATAAAGGAGACAAACTATACTGTTTCTTCAGTTACATGGAAGAAGTCCTTCCAAGGACATGATACATAGGAGAAGAATTGAACTTCACATGACTCTTTTACAGTTTATCAGCTACTTCTGGCTCATACCTGTACTCCCACAGAAAATGATATTTCTGTACCTCTGTTTATGATGAAAACTTTACCGCTATTGTTAGAGTTACTTGATGCTTGAGCCTAGCTTTACTGTTTTTGTAGCTGTAGTATTTTTTCTGATTGTGTTAGTGTGTGTTTAGTGAAGGATGCCCGTTTCTAATCATGTTACCTTCATTGTTTTATCTGCTCCCTTTTGTCACTCTTTTGTGATGTCTGCTTTCTGTTAATGTTATACATTAACTCTTAGTCCAGGATGACTCCAGTAATGCTAGTTTTATTTTTTCAGAAGATTTTTCTTTTTAGAAAATTGGAGTTTCACTTGCAATTATAGAAAATAATGCAGACAGTTCCTGTGGACTCCATTTCTGCAGTTTTTAGGGTTTTAAGAATATGATATAAATCGAAATTAGACAGTATATAGCATTTTGAAATTGACATTTTTTTCCTGCTTAGCTTAGTATCCTCGAGATTTATCCAGATTATGTGTAATAGTAGTTCATTCCTATTTATTCCTGCATAGTAGTCTGTAGTAGGAAAGTACTACATTGCTTTAACCATTCACCTACTAGCAGATGTTGGTTATTTTTAATTTTAGGCTGTTGTGAATAAAGCTGCTGTGAACATTTGTGTACAGAGTTTTAAGTGGAGTGAATGAGGTGAATGCTCAGAGTGTAGTCACTTGGAGGACAGTTGCTAGGTTGTATTGCACCTGAATGCTTAGTTTAAGAAACTTCCAGAGTCTTTTCTAGAATGACCACATGCTTTTTGATTCCCACCAACAAAGTGTGAGTGATCCAAGGTTTTTGGCATCCTCATCAACATTTGTCATTCCCCCACCCCATATTTTTATATTAGCCATTATGCTAAATATTTCATTGTCATTTTCATTTTCCTAATGGTCAATTTGGAAGCAGGAGTCATAATTGATTCTGGAAATCTTATGAACTGGGATAAATGTTGATAGTTATAGAGGGGCTTCAAGCCTTTTTTGTTCATAAGGTCACTATGAGTCATGCTCGACTCGAAGGCAATCAGCAAGAACAATGGTCAGTAAGTGTTTTCATGTGCTGTTTTTCCACTTCATTTAATTGTCTTTTTATGCCTTTTTCCCATTCTCTAATAGGATCCTTTGCTTTTTTTATTGCTAAGCTCCCATATTTCAACACTAGTCCTTTGTGGAATGTGTATTTTGCAAATCTTATCACCCAGATTGGTAGCTTGTCTTTTCCTCCTCTTAACAGGGCATTTTATAGAGAAAAAGTGATTATTTTCTAGGAAAGTGAATCTATTAACTTTCCCTTTTAGAGATAGATCCTGCACTGAATCTAGGTCCCAATACTTCCTTCCATATGTTTACCCCATCCCCTCATCTAAATTCTGTATCCTCTATTTTGCATTTTAGTCTGTGATAAATATTGAGTTCATTTTTAATTAATGTGTGAGATTTAGGTTGTAATCCATTTTTTTTAATATGCAGTGTCATTGGGTTTGAAAGCAGCCCCAGGTTCGATGATAGACTGTGGGAATATTTGTAGGACTCAGGATGTAATTGTACGCACAACTATGAGGTCACAGAGAGAAAGGTTCCACAGCAGTCAGCTGAGAAAAAGGTGCCTGTGTAGAGCGTGGGTGAAACTTGCCAGAACCATCAGAGAGTGCTCTCCCAGTGAGTTCAGCCCACAGTGAATTACCAGAGCAAGTGTGGAAGGCTTTCTGGTAGGGTAGTCTATTAGAGGCTCGCTTACCACACGTTTTATGGGAGACTGTTCATGTAGACGCCCTCTGCGTGTATGCGTACTTCTCCCAGAAGGAAGCAGTCATTCAACAGAAGCCCTGTGTTTTTGTTTTTACCCACTCTGATCATTTAAGGTATGTTTTAGGATATTGTAAGGAGCTTTTTGCCACTCAGATTCCCCAAGCACGAGCCAAGGGCCCTCCTTGCAAGCCACTCTTCCTGGTGTAGCTGGAAGTCTCAGTCAGGCCTGCTGCGTTAACTCTGCTGCACAGAGGTGAGGTTGTGTCAGCACTGTTTATTGAAAAGGTTATCTTTCCTCCATTGAATTTCTTTTGTGTTTGTGTCAAAATTGACTTGTGTGTTTGCATGAGTCTATTTCTAGGTTCTTTATTTTGTTCCATTGATCTGTGTGTGTCTCTCTCCACCATCCACACTGTCTGGAGTGTTGAAATGAGATAGATCGGTTTCCTTTCTATTTTTTTCCCCTTCTTTAAAACTATTTTTGGCTCCTTTGGTTCTTTACCAGTTCCTTATAAATTTTAGAATAATCTGGTTTGTATCTATAAAATGATAAATAATGATGTGCTTTGTAGGAATGCCATTGAGCCTATAGATCAATTTGTGGAGAATTAATCCCCTTACTGTGTTGCAGTAGCTAAGTCATGAACAGTATTCTTGTATTTCTTTGCTCCTCTTGGACCTGGTACTTGTTAAATGGACTCACTCATTGCCATTGAGTCAGAGTCAAATCTAGCTGACCCTTGGCTTTCCGAGGTTGCAGATTGCTCAGCAGGAGATGGCCGATCTTCTTCCCTAGGCCTGGCTGGCGGATTCAAACTGCCAGAGGGCACACTTGTGGATTTGCAGCATAAATTCCTATAGACCAGGTCACCAGAATTCTGTAAGTGGACAAGTAAAACCCTTGGGTTTTGGGTTTTTTTTTTAATAAAAAAATTTATTTTATGTTGTTTGCTTACGAAGGTCATATACATTGATTTTCAAGCTGGATCTTTCCCTTTTCCTTTACCCACCCTTCCCTCTACCCATCAAATTGTGATTACCAGCACTGCCACCACCCCGCCCATCCTCACCCTCTGCTCCTACCCTCCCCTGCTTGGATCCTCATAGGCATTTTACTAGGTGTCTTTCTATTTCTACAATAATGGTCTCATACAGTATTTGTTTTATGGGACTGAGTTAGTTTACTTAGGATAATGCTCTCCAATTAAGAACAGCATTTCTCTTTGCATTCTTTTAAGAAAAGTAGACACGAAATGTGGCTTTAGGAGTGGGAATGAGTGCTGAGAGAAACATTCAAAAAATATGGGGAGAGCAAATGAGCCTGAAAAAATAGGTTGGTTGTTTAGTCTGCTGCAAAAAGCTTTGAGGATGCAGTGGTTAAAGTATTTAGGTTTTTAAAAGGTCAGGGATTCAAGCCTAATAGCTTCTGCACAAGAGTAAGAAAGACCTGACTGTCTACTTCTGTTTACACAACTGCGAGAACTCTAGGGAGCAGTTCCAGCTTGTTCTCTATGGGTGTTATGAGGCACACAGACCTGAATGCAGGAGAAGTTTTGGTTTGGTTCATACTGTTCACTCCTTGCCAGTGGGCTGCAGCTGACTCTCCAGTAGGTTTTTTAAAAAAACCTCTTTTTTCTTAGTGGGTTTTTCTGGCTGTATATCACACAGCAGATGATTGCTCTTCTCTTGTTTTGTAGCTGCTAGTGAATTCAAACAACCAATGAGATGCAGCCTTTGGGTTAGAAATTGTTGTTGTTTTAGTTAAGTGCCATCGAGTTGTAGATGGCTTACAACGACCCTATGAACAAAAGACCTGAGCACCTGTATAACTTCCATCGTTTCTCCATGTTCATAGTTTCTGGAAGCAAGGTATTTCAGAAGTGGATGCCCCTCTTGCTTCCAAGCTTGTTTGAATTGGGGAGCTCCACCAAACACTGTCCACCGTGGGTATCCAATATCGTATTTGACACATCAGTGTCACAGTGTTCAGCATCACAGCAACCACGAGTTACCTCTATACAGCAAATGGACAGACCAGTGCTTTACCACTTAGAAGAATATTTGACCAAAACCAATTCAAACCTGGCCAGAGGGCTGCAGATTAAAATCAGTCACCTTTGGGTTGGTAGAATACATTTCTATCCATTAGGCCAACAATTCCTTATTTACTAGACCACCAAATGTATTCTGAGAGGTCTCCAGTGTTGGGGTTTTGGTGTGAGGCTTAATTCTTTAGATTCACACAGCTATACTAGTCTCCACTAGTGGGCAGCATACACTAAAAATGGGATACCGTTTTCCCGTTTTCCCAGTAAACTCCAGAAGAACACTCAGTGTTACATGATTGGGGAGCTCTGTAGCTTTAGTAGTAAGCAGTTACACTGTCAACGCAAAGATACGTGGTTCAAATCCACCTGCTGCTCCGCAGGAGAATGATGAACAGCCTCCTTCTGTATGATAAACTCCCTCAGAAAACCTGCTGGAGGGTCAGCTATAGATTTGTTCCGACTCGATAGTATACAACAACAGCAACATATGTTCCATGAGCCACACATGGCTGAAGTAGAAATTTGGTATTAGTAATTTGCTGGTGAAATATTTAATAGTGTAAAGAGAACAATCAGCTTGTTATGTTTCAATTTCTAGGCCTCGTGGGATATTTATTAGAGTGAAGATTAAGCAGCATACAAGAATATGTTTTCCTTTATTCTAATTATTTGCCAGCAGTAAAAGAATTATGAAGAATTGAGATAAACAAAAGGTTTTTCTTCCTTGCCCTCAGTTCTTTTTCCTTCCATTCGTGATAGTTAATACTATATCTTGGTTCTGGAATATTTGTTTCTGAAGTGTTCCAAAAGTTAATCTCAAATTATTTAAATGCACATTTATTACACATTGTTTGTTGTTGTGTTAGCCTCTGCTCAGGGCTGTTTAAATACGTGAATCCCTTTGTACGCAGGAATATTTTAATTAAACATTGAAATACATCATAACTGCACAGAAGGCTTTTTATAAAAACACCTGTATTGTTTACATTAAATTAAAAAATTTTGGAAATTATTAAAATCAACATTCAAGAGCAGAAAGATTGACAGATTTTGGTTCTGCCATTTTCTGTCTTTGCTCTTAACCATCTTACTGTTTGTTGTTAGGTGCTGTTTAGTTGAATACACTCATAGTGACACTGTGAACAAAAGATCTGAACCCAGTCCTGTTCTGTGCCATCCTCAGACTTCCTGACACACAAGAGCTCATTGCAGCAGTCACCCTGTCCAAGGTTGAAGGTCTTCCTCTCCTTTGCCGGCCCTCCACCCTTCCCAATATCATGTCACCTCCTATCAGTATGCCCAAAGTATGCAAGACAAAGCCTGTTCATTCTTGCCTCCAAAGAGCACTCTGTCTGCACCCTCTCCAAGATATACCTGTCCGTTCTCTTGGCTGTCCATGGAATCTTCAATGCTCTTCTTCAACACCACAGCTCAAAGGCATCAATTCTATTTCTGTCATATTTATTCATTGTCTAGGTCTCAGATACCTAGCTAATAATCAGAAAGACCATGGCCTGAATCGGACACACTGTTCCTCAAACTGACATCACTACTCCTCAATAATTTGGAAAGATCCCTAACTGCATACTTTCCCATTGCAATGTGTCTCCTTATTTCCTGACTGCTTGTACCAAGGGTGTTAATTATGGATCCAAGCAAGGTGACACTGTTGACAGTTTGAATCTTCTCTCTATCCATCATGACACTACCTTTTGTTCCACTATTAAGAATCTTTGTTTTCTTGATATTGAGACACAATCCATACTGAAGGCTGCGTTCTTTGATATTCTGTATGTGATAGACAAACACTGCCTGCACCGTCCTAGCAGCCACAACTGACCCTGAGCCCATGATTCTAACCCTACGTCAGTCCATCTGCCTGAGGAGCTGCCTTCTTTTCACTGACTCTTCTGGGCACAGTGCCTTTCTCCAGGGCTTACCTATTGCCATCAAGCTAATTCACATTATAGCAACTCCATACAGTTATTAAATTCATTTATGCACAAAATGGCAGGTACCAGATTAGGCACAGATGACACCTATTTTTTTAATACCAAGTTTTAAATTTGATTTAATAGTGTTTTAAATTTAAATTGGAGTCAGTAGTGTTTTGTTTGAAGACTAATGAATTGTGAATTAGAATATCTGCCATTTGAACCCTGAGTATGTCATGACTTTGCTCCCAGTGAGAGTACTAGAGAACAGGTTGGGTGGAATTTTTTTTCATCTGAAAATGAGGGAATGAGCATGACCATTTAAGACCAAATGACTGAAAAGATCCTCTTGGCTCTGTGGATCCAGTTAAGACAAAAAAACCCATCTTTTTTTGTTTGCAAATTGAGCTTTTCATTTTAATTTTTCCCCGTGAAAAATTAGGTTTCTTGACGAGAAGGCCTTGCTAGTCTGTTTATTTTACAATAACCATTGGTTAGATTGACACAGTGACTGTCAAAGTGGGCTCCTGTATGGTGGGGATGGTGAGGAGGGCGCAGCCTAGGAAAGGCTCTGATCATTGTTCGTAGGATTGCTGTGAACCATAGTCAGCTTGTTGGCACCTAGCAGTTATCTTCACTGAAATTTCACTATAAAAATGTAAAATACTCTTACTACTTCAGAATTCCATAGTATCGATTCTTTGCTTTACCAGAACGCATTCTTGTCTTTGAAATCATATTTTATTTCTTTTAGAGTATCTATTTTAGGTTATGATGGTAAGTTTTAGTTGTTTTTCTAGCATAAGGGTTTTGCCTACGGTAGATGTTTCCCTTTGAGGATGTCTCTCAGAGTCTTATTACTTATATCAAAGTATTGTAAGAAGTACTCAGTGTTTCCAAAGAACATTGAAAATGCCAAGTTTCGGTTCTAGGAATAAGCTTTAATTCATGAAGATAGAAAGAGGTGGAGTGACATTTGACCCAACATTATGAATAAAGAAGGTGTCTTAAATAATTTTGCATGGTAAAAAGACAACTCAGTGAAACCTCTCTCCTAGTTTTGCATTTGGTCCTTATTATAATTTAAAAGCACTTTGGAGAAGCCCCTGATTGCAGGCTTTGCCAGTGCAACACATAATTTCTTGACTGCTAGTACCAAGCTTATTGATTGTGAATCTAAGTAAGGGGAAATAATTGACAATTTCTTTCTTTTCTCCATCTATCATAATGTTGCCTGTTGACCTAGTGGTGAAGATTTTTGTTTTCTAATGTTAAGATATAATCCATATTGAAGACTGTGGTTTTTGATCTTCTGCAGGAAGTGTTTCAAGTCATTCTCACTGTTAGCAAGCGAAGTTGTGTCATTTGTGTAATGCAGATTGTTGATGAGTCTGTCTGCAGTCTTGATGCCATATTCTTATTCATAAAGCAGTTTAAAGATTAAGGTGTTCCTGAGCCAAACCATGTTCTTCTCAGTTACTTGTTACGCATCTGAGAGTTGGACAGTGCGTAAAGACTACAGAAGAAGAATTGATGCCTTAGAGTAGTTCTGCGCAGGAGTGTTAAATATCCCTAGACTACCAAAAGAATGAACAAAGTATGCCTTGGAGAGACTGCAGTCAGGATGCTCCTTAGAGAGAAGCATGGTGAAAAACTTTGTCTCACGTATTTTGGACATGTTGTCAGGAGGGACCAGTCCTTGGAAAGCGACATCTTGCTTTGGAAAAGTGGAGCGTCAGTGAAGGAGAGAAAGACACTCAGTGGGTTGACGCAGTGACTGTAACAGTGGGCTCTAGAGTGGCAGAGATGATGAGGATGGCACAGGACAGGGCAGATTTCAGACCTGAGGTTCAAGGGTTGCAATGAGTCGACTCAGTGCCACATAACAACAACAGCAGCATATTTTTAAAAGGCAAGACAATTTTAGAAGCATTTGTAAAACTTTGGGACTTATTTTTCTGATATGCTAAAAATATTTTAAGAATTTTTTTAAACGATATATCTTTGACAAATAAGTAAATATACCTATGTTTTAATGTATCAGCTCTGATAGCCTAATGGGTAAAGAGTTGCCCTGCCTGCCCAAATCCACCAGCTGGTCTGAGGAAGAAAGGTGAATTCTATTCATAGCAAAAAAACCCCAACAAAACAACAAACAAAACCAAACCAAAAAACAAAACAAGTTCTAAACCCAACCATAAACAGTTTGTTGTCATGTTTCCTCCACTTTGTTATTGTTTCTGAGTCATTAGATGTTTGTGTCATCACTGGGGGTGGAACTCCACTGCTTAGTTGTTGAAACTTATAACTACTCCTCTCGCCTTGAGGACCTCAGGGGCTCTTCTGTAACTGCTTTGGGTCCCTTAGGGAGCATCCTTATCAGATCTTTCTAAGTCTCCATTGCATGCTTTAAGGACTATTTTCTTCTGGACCAGGCAATTTTCAACTTTGCCTAAGATTTATAGATCACAGTGCTTAACTCAGACTATTCCTTTCTTTTCTGTCATGAACCACTTTAAATCATTCAGAAAGTAAATCAGAAGTAAAATTATGGCAAAAATTGTGTTTTGAGCATATTAGCAACTGAGTAAATTATAAAGGCAAAGTCCTACTTGCATGGAAGCACTCTGCTTTCAGATCACTTTGCCAGACCTGTGAAAGAAAGATGGGCCGTGGATCACATTGTTGAAAGGTTTTTAATTTAATGGACGAGAATCTCTTCTGTGGCTCGTCTCATCATTCTCGGCTCTGAAAGATGACTTGTATTTAGGGTGATAATATCTATTGTAACAATCGGGAGAATGCAGAGAAACAATTTATTAGAAAGTTCTTCTTTCCTTCCCTTGAAATTTATTTTATACTTACCAGATGATATATTTAGATAACATCGCCTGTTTCTAGATTTGGCTTCAGACTGAATGCACAGGAGGTAAAGCATTGATATTTGGGACCACTTACTATTAGTATCAACATTAGAAAGTTGGGGGTGGGGGTGGGAAGCACCTTTTAAAAAAATTCCACTATTTTTTGTTGTTGTTCTTGACATAGAATTGAGTTGGTTTATACTCCCGGAAACTTAAAACATAAATTTGTGTGCTTAATGATCAAGGAGTCGGTAACCAAGCCTTTAGGTATAGTAATAGCAGTAGCAAGAATAGCAGTAAAAACTACAAGTGTAGTTATTTACCTATGCCTTACACTAAGAACCTTAAATGTAATACATCCTAACAGTTAACTTCTGAAATAAGTTAGCTAGCCTTATTTTACAGAAGATAAAACTAAGGCTTAGAAGAGTCAAGCATTTGAGGCAAGGCCCTATAAGTTTCAGATAGCAACCCTGGGGCTCTTACCAAGGTGGTTGTGATTCTCTTGTTGTAAGTTGTAACATGCCATGTTGTAACTCATGGCAAGCTCCATATGGCTTTTGGGGCTGTGACCTTTCAGAGGCAGGTTACAAGGATTGTCTCCCAAAGACACTCAGGGTGTGTTTGAACCACCAGCCTTTTGGCTAGTAGTTGAGCACCCAGATAACTTGCAACATTTGTGGCCTTCCACTCTATCAACTTTATTTTTACCAGTTAAAGTGATATTGGTACCTTTCTCAAGCCACCAAGAACAGCTTGAACAGTAACCAGGTAGAAGACTATGAAACAAGTTAATAAAGCAAGCAAGCTGTGGAGGTTTTTGACAGTGTGATGGCCCATAATGGAAATTATCCATATTTTAAGCCTGTGGTCTCAAGTAGGAATAAAATCAGAGCTGTGACTGATCGTGTAGCCTGGGACCCAAATGAATAACATCATTTTTTATTATCAGTTGCATATGCACTGTTCAGAAACTGTGGCCATAGAATTCTCAAGCAGGGTCGGGTGCATTGTCTAGCTCATGTAATTTTAACAAATTTTAACTTGGTTAAAAAAATATTGTCCTTAGGGCAGGATTTTAAAAACATCTAGTGCTTGATTTCTGAAGTAGGCATTATGAATAAATTTTGTATACCTTAGAGGATCCTGCCCTCAACCCCTGCCATTGCTTGTCTTCTTGCTTCCTCCAACATTGTGTTTATTATTAAAAGGACACAGCCTATTGGTACAGAAACTGTGCTTTCTAATTTGGTGAATCTGCCTGGGAGATTTCCGTTCTTATTCTCATAAGCTTATAGGATCTAGTGACATGTTTTGAGTCCTCTTTCATGTCTCACATCAGAAATTACACAAATAGTCAACACTATATCGATCTTATTAATCAACTGCACAGCTCTTGTTTCTTTTAGTTTTTGAACCTGATGCTCTTTTTTCTTTTTTTTGTGAGTTTAATTTTTTGGGTGGTTTTTTTTTTTAAATAAAAACATCAGGAAAGAATTGTGAGACTTTGTCTCACATACTCCAAACATGTTGTCAGAGGGTCCAGTCTTTGGAAAAAGACATTGGTGCTGGGAATGGTCGAGAATCAATGAGAGTAAGGAAGACCCTCAACGTGATCAATTGACGCAGCGACTGTAACAGAGGGCTCGAACATTTCAGAGATGGGGAGGATGGCACAACATAGGGCATGTTTCAGATCCACTGCCCATAGGTTTGCTATGAGGCATTATCATCTTGTTGGTATCTAACAACAACATGTATTACTTGGGAGAGTTGAAGAGTTGATGGTAAATAGCCATGGGGAGCCTCATATTAGGAGCAGGGAACAGCAGAGTTTGGTCCGACTGGAATGAAGGGATTTACAGGGTTAGGAGACAGACCACAAGCCTCCGAGAGGCTGACTTCTGAAGCTCAGTCACAGAGCTGGCACTTTATTGTGCAGCAAATCCTTCAGAAAATTATTTAGTATTTGTGTTTCCATGTGAAATCTCTTTATCCACCAACATATTTTCATTTTAGTTGTAACTGATACATAGAAGACAACATGTTTAGATGTCATCCCAACCCAAATGGTGTAGGATAGGCAGCTCGTGTTCTGCGTTCACTGGAAGCATTTAAGCTTTACTGGGTGTTCTTGTGGAGGAAAGGGTATCTTTAGGCTCTAAAATTCTTGCAATTACTCTTTAACCACCTTTGCTGACCCAATAATTTTCTTTGAAAAATAAGTCGCTATAATACTGAAATGTAAGCATACATGTCTCCTTTTCCCCCCAATGTGATTACGGGGGACTGGATTCCTTATCCACTGTCACAGTTTCCTGAGACTCATCCTACTAGTTCCTGAAAAATAGGAGTTGTAGTTCCAAAATTTCCCAGTGTCACTAAAGAATGAAAAAGGTTTAAATACATAGTCTTGACTGCTGATGAAATTTCTATTTTATAGCCCTTTCTTTTATGGAACCAAAGGACTAACAGTGTGTGAGAAGCCAAAAGAAATATAATAACATCTATAAAAGGAGTATTTTGTACCTTGAAATGTGATTTTCTGTTTTCCTGTCCCTTGTGAATTTGATTTTCATTATTGAATTTCATGCTTTCCTTATACTTAATCATTTGTAGCATGGCAGAACTAAAGATAAAATTTTGCCTCCTTTTTTGTGGCATAAAATAGTTTGGGTACCAGTCTGCCTTTAAAAATGAAATAGGAAAATAAAGGATTTAAAGCTTTTGAACCATGTAAAATTAAGAGGGGGGGAAAACCCACTTCATTTGTGGGATCTAATACAATTCAATTGTATGTTATAATTGAATAAAATTACAGGCTCAAGCCATTGTACATCAGTCTTTTATATTTTGCTTTTTAATTTACAGCAACTGTCATTCATATCTGTCAGTCATATAGGTCTCCTTAGTGGTACAGTTGGATTTTTTTTTCCATTGTGTACTGTCGAATCGTATGAAATATTACTCTGGAGATGAAAAGGTGAGGAAAAGTGGAGTTGCTTTCATAGTTAAGAAAGCCATT
The DNA here is from genome assembly GCF_000299155.1 of Elephantulus edwardii. Lineage (NCBI taxonomy): Eukaryota > Metazoa > Chordata > Mammalia > Macroscelidea > Macroscelididae > Elephantulus > Elephantulus edwardii. Next base: position 1,457,471 of record NW_006399995.1, read on the forward strand.
GCTAGATCTATCTTGAAGTATAATATTGTGAGTGACAGGAAAATATCCATACGCATACAAGGAAGGCCAGTGAATACCACTATCATTCAGATATATGCACCAACAACCAGAGCCAAGGAAGAGGAGATAGAAGATTTTTACCAACTTTTACAGTCAGAGATCGATCGAACATGCAATCAGGATGCATTGATAATAATGGGTGACTCGAATGCAAAAGTTGGGAATAGAGAAGAAGATTCAGTAGTTGGAAAACATGGAGTTGGTGACAGAAATGGAGCTGGAGAGAGGATGATTGAATTTTGCACAATCAATGACTTATTCATTGCAAATACATTTTTTAAGAGACATAAATACAGGTTTTACACACGGATTTCACCTGATGGTATGCATAGGAATCAGATCGATTACATCTGTGGAAAGAACCGCTGCAGAAGCTCAGTATCATCTGTGCCAACTAGGCCAGGAGCAGATTGTGGAACAGACCACCAACTACTCATATGCAAGTTCAAGCTGAAACTGAGGAAAATTAAACCAAGTCCACGGGAACCAAAATATGACTTTGAGTCTATCCC
>NW_006399995.1:1459737-1465007 GCF_000299155.1 Elephantulus edwardii
CAAACCGGGCTGCTCCTTGGAGGCAAGGATTCTAAGGCTTTGTCTAACATACTCTGGACATGTTGCAAGGAGGGACAGGTTCTTGGAGAGGGAGGGACATCATGCTTGGTAGGGTGGAGGGACAGTACAGAAGGGGAAGGCCCCATATGCGGTGGATTGATTCAGTGGTTGGGGTAATCGGGATGGGTGTGTAGGAGACGGTGCGATTGACACAGGACAGAGCAGAGTTTAGGGATGTTGTACATAGGGTTGCTATGAATCGCAAGCGACTCGATGGCACAGAACAACAACAACTGTCGAATCAGGTGAAATTGCCCCTCCTTCTCCAGCAGAGCCTCTGGTGGATTCAAGCTGTGTGCTTCAGGATTGCAGCACAGCTTCTTTCAGCTAGGCCACTGAGCTCCCTTGCTTGTACAGTTTTAAAGCACTTGCTGCTCGATACCAAAAAGTTGGCAGTTTGAACCCAATAGCCATTTTCTTTGGAGGAGAAAGATGGGAGTCTGTGTCTATAGAGAGTTTTAGCTTTGGAAATCTTGTGGGGCAGTTCTCTGTGGTCCTCTAGGAATATCAAATATCTAGGGATATTTGATTTAAAATTGACTCCCACGGTACTCCATTCATGTATTGATTGCTCTTTTGAAAAAAAGAATTTTTTTTTACTAGGTTAGAAAATATAAAAATATTTTCCTCTCTCCCATATCTATCCCCCCAGTTACCGATTATTATGATCGTAGTTTCTTTTATTCTCCTCCTGATTCTAAACTCCTAATGTTTAATGTTTTTACACAGAGCAGTAGCTAACATAGCTTTGCAAGATAAGAGGAGCTTTCTAATGGCTTATTTAAAATTATTTTCCCTTTGTTCATCTAGTATTGGGAATGTGTTTTCCTTCCCTTTCATGTCCAGGCGATGTTTACGTCATCTCTGAAAGCCTCTGACTGCTCCTCATCCATCTGAGATTTGCAGCAGAAATCTTTCCCATTTGTGCACAATTGTGAGTTCTGATGATCATGATGACGCTGACATTTGAGTTGGCCGTCAGCTTATGCTGACTCCATACACAAAGAGAGGAAACCCCTGATCAAGAAGAGTTTTCATTGGCACTTTTTTCCAGAGGGGGGTTGCCAGGCCTTTCCCCTTGGTCTTAGACTGAACACTCTGCTGAAACCCTCAACCTCTGCTGACAGATAGATGGTAGCTATGTGAGAAGTACATTGGCTGAAAGTTGAATCTGGGTCTCTGCATGGAGGGCAGGAATTTTTGTTGCTATCTTTTGTGAATTCAGATAGCCAATTTAAACCTTAAATGTAATATATCTTATAGTGATTATAATGAATTTACAGGTATTCTGACAATTGACTAGATAAAACCCCACAGGGTAGCAATTGTTGTGTTTAGTTGTATAGAAAGAGTTTTTCTGATGTGAAAATATTAAGGTTATTTTTTTGGAACTTTGAAGTGCCATTTTCAGATATTCTAATGTGTTGGGAAGAGTCAGTTATTGAATAATTACAACAAAAATTTGTGTGACTAATTATCTATTTCATCTGTACAGAAGACTGGCAAAAATTAATTAAGTAATGTTCAGGAAATGCCATCAGTTTTTTAAAATGCTGTCAGGCTGATAAGACTCATAGGATTAGCACGCCACTATAGAGCATAAAATAAAATGCAAGATTATTTGCTTAAAGCATTTTATCAGATAAAAATGCTACTTGCGGGTCTTTCTGTTGGTGCAGGGGCATAGAAATGTGCTGGAGTGGACAGAGTGAGGACGTTAGCTCCACAGATCCAAATTTAGTTCCATTCTATCACTGACAGTCTAGGGATGTCAGGCAACTTACTTAACCCCTTTGGACACATTTTCATCTGTAAAATGGGAATAATAACGTATCAAAAGTTTTGCTTATTATAGACTAAAAAGGTGAAAATGCTTAGTATATGTTGACAGTAATGCAGAGCTATTATTGTTAGGAAAACAGTACTGATACACTGATTGTTGCTGTTAGGTTTCTTTGGTCTTATGGTCTCATTGAAGAATTGGTAATAGAGTTTGATAGCTGTTGCATTAAGGAATTGTTCAGAAAGAATTTTTGTTGTTGTTGTTGCTGTTGTTGGGTGCCGTCTAGTTGATTACAACTCATAACTACCTTGTGAACAACAAATGGAAACATTGCCAAATCCTGCCTCATCCTCAGCACCTCTGCCATACTTACGCCCGTTGTTACAGTCGCTTTGTCAGTCCACCTCCTGAATGGTCTTCCTCTTTGTCTGTCCCTTTCCATTCTCTAGCTTGCTGTCTTTTACTAAGACCTCGTACCTCCCAGCAACATGCCCTCAGTATGTGAGATGTAGTTGCATCACCATTGCCTCTTAGGAGCGTACTAATTGCTCTTGCTCCATGCGAGGTTTATTTGTTCTTTCATCGTCCGTGGTACACTCTTTGCCAACACTACAATTCATAGACATCACATCAGTTTTTCTCTGGTCTTTCTTAATCATTGTCCAACTTTCATATCCACACGAAACAATGGGAAACATTGTGACTTGGGTCAGAGACTCTGTGGTCTTTACATGGACAACATTCTTGTTCTTGAGGACATTAAAGGAGGTTCTTGACAGCAGATTAGCCCAGTGCAACATGTCTTTTAATTTTTTGATTTGGGGATCCAAGTAAAATGAAATTATTGACAACATAATCTCTTTTCTATCTATCCTGATTTTGTCTGTTGGTCCAGTTTTGCTGATTGTGTTTTCCATGATCTTGAGATGTAGCCTGTATTGAAAACTAGGTGTAATTTTGACCTTCTTCAGTAAGTGCTTTCTGTTTTCTTCACTTTCTCTAAGTGAAGTTGTATCATCCGCAAATCAGGTTTTTGATGAGGCCTCTTCCAATCTTGATGCTACATTCTTCTAGATAAATAGCACTATATATATAGATATTGCACTATGATACTAGATATTTTTTCTGTTATTGAATGATCATCTGCTAATGTTTAACCGTCAAACCATAACATTTTCCTTTGTACTAAAAAAATGTGTGGGAAAGAAGACTAGACTTGTTACCTGGAGGTCCAGATCAGGTATCAGTGTATTATGTATTACATGCTGTTTTTTAAATAAGGACGATGTCAAAACCTTTTTGAGGTTTTACTGCTTCTCCTTAAACATATAACATCCTTGTTGATTTTTCAATTTTTTTCTCTCTTCCAACACACATAAGACATTTGTGAAACATGCCATAGGTTCAAAGTATGGATAACATAAATAAATAAAATCAGAATCTTGCCTTCAAGTAGTTCCAAAACATAAACAGGAAATTTTACAATATAAAATGAAATAGTAAAATCAAGAAAAATGATTTGATGGTAATGTTGTTGTTAGGTGGCATAGAGTCAGCTATGACTCATAGAGGCCCTGTAAACAAGAGATCTTAACCTTGCAATATCCTGTGCTGTCTTCATGATCTCTGCTATGTTTGAGCCCATTGTTACAGCTACTGCATCAGTCCATCTTAGTGAGGACTTTGTCCTCTTTCCCTGACTTTCTACCTGTCCCAGCATGGTATCTTTTCCCAAGGACTGATCCTTCCCGATAATATGCCCAAAGTATTTGAGGCATAGTTTCACCATCCTTGTCTCTAGAAGCTCCCTGGTTGCATTTCTTTCTGTTTGTTCTTTTGACAATCCATGGAATAATAAATACGTGTCTATGACACAATTCAAACACACTGATTCTTCTGTCATCCATATTCACTGTCCAACTTTCACATGCACAGAAATCAATTCAAAATACCATGGCTTGAATCAGGCACACGTTAGTCTTTAATACTATATCTGTTCTCTAGTACTTGGGAGGAGAGGTCCTTGGCAGTAGATTTTCCCAATGCTACATGTCTTGATTTTTGACTGGTGCTGTCATGGGTGTTGATGGTGGACCCAAGCAAAATGAAGTGCAACAGTTAATGAATGGAAATCTAAAATCTCTATAAATTTTCATTACAATTAATAATAATAATAATAATAAATGAAGTAACTAACAACTTCAATCTTTTTTCTATCTTTCCTGATGTTGCCCATTAATCCATTGGTGAGGATTTTTGTTTTTCTTGATATTGAGGTGTAGCCCATATTGAACGCTGTCATCTTAGATCTTTATGATAAGAGCTTCAGATCCTTCTCACTTTCAGCAAGCAAGGTTGTGTCGTCTATCCACATAATGCAGGTTGTTGATGAGCCTTCTTGTGACCCTGATGCCACGTTCTTCTTCATATAATCCAGTTGCTCAAATTATTTGCTAGGCATACAGATTGAATATGTATGGAAACTATTATAATAGCTAACATGTAATGAGCCTTTACTATGCACTAGGTACTTTTCTAAATATTTTTTTCTCTTTTGTTTAATCCAACATCCTGTGGGGTTGCTCTTGTTGGGTGCTATCAAGTAAGCACTATTATTATCCCCATTATCCAAAAGTTAAATAACTTCTCCAATATGTATTTAAATACTCCACTACTAATTAAAGAACCAGAACATTAGTGGTTCACACCAACCAGTAATTCCATGGGGAAAGTTTGCTTCTATTAAAGACTATGACCTTAGAAATCCTACAAGGTCAGTTCTGCTCTGTCCTGGACCCACCGTGAGTCAGAGTTGATAAGATGGCCATGGATTATGTAGTTAGAAGAGTCAGAGTCATCAATCAAGGCAGTATCATTTCACCAGCTATGCTTTTAATCACTGTGGTGTCCTGCTTGTCATTGTGATGAGTGTCATGTAGTAATTAGTAGAGAGGAGACAGTACTAAGGGAGCTTAAAGCAATGATTTACCAGATGTGCCAGGGAAACTAGAACATTCTTTACAGAGGCATCGGTATTTGGTTGGAATCTTAGAAGAGCAAGAAAATTTTTAAGGGTTCAGGAGTTGATAGTATTTCATAAAGAATAACAACATACCAAAAGTAAAGCAGTATGAAAGAGGATGGGATACACTTGTCAGAAGTTTTCTACAGATTAGGATACCGTATAGGGTTGCTGTGACTTCAGAACCAACTCGATAGTAGACATCAACATGTACATGTAAGGAGCTATGATGGTTCTTACTAAGCTTTCAGTGTTTTTTAATGAATCATAGTCTGCAGGTAGTAATGGAAAGTACTCTGTTTACATAATATATGGAGCACAAAATTAATGTATAATATGAACTCTGCCCTCTAGGACTTTTTAATCTTGTCAGTGACATCATTTGTTGTTGTTGTTGTTGTTGTT
>NW_006399995.1:1466647-1495314 GCF_000299155.1 Elephantulus edwardii
GAGGTTTGAATTTGCTCTTCAGTTCCTTGAGCTTAAGAAATGCTGAACGAGTTCGGCCCTTTTGATCTTCCGACTTTAGCTCCTCGCACATTTCATTGTAATATTTTGCTTTGTCATTCCGTGCTGCCTTTTGGAATCTTCTGTTCAGCTCTTTAGTGTCTTGGATTCTTCCTTGTGTTTTGACTTCAAAGATGATGAAACTTTGTTTCACTTATTTTTGACAGTTTGCTAAGAGAGGCTGTTCTTAGGAAAAGCATATCATGCAGTGGAAATGTGGAGGGTCAGTGAAAGAGAGGAAGATTCTCAACCAGATGGATTGGCAATGTCAGAGATGATGAGGATGGCACAGGATGAGACAGGGTTGCACATCTATTGCTCATGGGGTTGCTCTGACTCATACTTGACCCGATGGTACCCAACAACAACAATCCTGCCCACCTCAGCTACTGTCCTTACCTATGTATCTGATTGAACTCTTGAAATCCTTATCGTAATCTCATGTATTGGCAGGAAATTTCTGCAAGGAGAAGCAAAGTTAAAACAACCCTGGAGATTGAGTAGTTGATCATACAGTTTACGAATCACACAGTATACAGAATGAGATTTGAGTGTTGGCAAAGAAATAGGGTCATCTTTGGTTTTACATTTTCAGGAATAAAGAAAGTCAAGGGGCTTCCAGTTAGTCTTTAAGATATTAAAATATCCCTTGAGGTCTTTTCTTCTTTGTAAATGGTAGGTTCACCAAGAAGACAAAGGATGTGGATTTCCTGCTGGCTAGGTATCAATTTATGTGGAATGTGAAGATACATGATGTTAGTCACCCATACATTTCAAGGATTTAGATAGCTATTTCCTTTAAACACTGACTTACTATCTTTATGATTAGCCCTATGAAACGAACCAGCAGCTGTGTCCTTCTCCCATCTTGTTTTTAGTTCCCACAACCATTGTGTTAAGGATAAGTAAATATGTACATGGATGTGATGATTAGACTTTAGTGCGGACTTGTCCAAGATCATTTAGATCATGAGTGGTACAGCTGAGATATGACCCAGGCGAAACAGTATGTGTTTTGTTTTGTGTTTTGTGACTCCACTGTGTTCTTAGTTTCTCCCATTGCGTATACTGCCTTTTTTAGTGGCAAGAAAAACTCTAGGTCTGTGGATTACTAAGAATTTCAAACTCTTACAAAACCATCTTACCTTTGGTTGGTGTTCAGGTATACAAATATATGGAATCCTGGTGTATGAATGTTTGTATATATGTATATATATAAGAAATGAATTAGCAAAGATAAATAAAAGATAAAAAGAAAAAAAAAGTTCTGGTAGACCTGACTTTCGGTGTCAGCTCAGCTGACCTATATAATTAAAGATTATGAGTCTATATGCTGAGTCCTTAAAGTGTACTCAGGAAATAGTGTTGATAATTAATGTGCCAGATCATCTGGCTTAAGAAAAAAATGGTCTTGACTTTATAATCTGATTTATACCAAATATATACAAGTTTATATGTTGCTAATTTTTTTGTTGTTATTGTTGTAGGAGAAAAGACTGAAAGAAAGGGAAGCCAGAAGAGAAGCCAACAAGAGACAAGTAAAGGTAAGGGTTCATGTCTCAACCAGAATGATGTCTATAATGTTGAACTGGAATTGGGACACTTCTCAGTATGTCCATATACTCATTTACACGTGATGGCCTTCATATTGTGTTTAATTTACCCATCTGTGCTTGTCAGTTTTCTTTTTCCTTCATATTCACTTGTTTCTGTAATGATGCTGAAGGATTTGTTTTTTAGGCTTTGCCCAGCTTCTCTGAGACCCTTTTTCCATTCATTAGGTGTCTGTTGAATACAGAAAACCATTGACTGTGTGGTTCAGGCAGCTAGGACTTTAAACTCATTATACATAGACCAGAAAATGTTAACACATAGATACAATTAATCTTGGAGGGTTACCAGGGTTGAGAAAGGAGGAACTGGAGAGCACCACTTAATAAGCAGGTAAGTGGGTGAAGAGAGAGGCTACATGTACCACTTAATAAACAGGTAAGTTGGGTGAAGAAAAAAGCTATATACACTTTTTAAAAAATGCTTTGTATTGCTGAAAAAAGGGGAGGGATTATGATAGGGGGAAGCAAGAGAGAAAATGAAAACTACATAAAAGAGATATTTAAGTAAAGAATAATCTACTTTATATAATAAATAAAAAGACTTCTATCTGTAGACCATATGGAAAGCATTTGGTAAACCATCTTGGTATTAGGAAGCTCTGAAAGTATTGGGTTGGGTTAGGTGAGCTTCTAGAATCTAAAGGGAATCATGTTTCTCATTTTCACTATAATCTGTAAAGAATAAGTTTAGTAAATATATGTGTAGAGTTTTCCTCAGATACATATGTGCATCATTGTAAACACCATCCATGTGCAGCTATATATCTGGTGTATTGGACACCAAAATGGGTTCAGCTGCTGCATTCTGAGGACAATAGGTTTCCTAAATCCAGGGCACTTTAACATACGTCCTTTCTCATGGTGTAGCTCATTATGCCATGCCTGGCCAGGCAGGATTTCTTCTTGTCACTTGGTGAAGACCTGACTCCCTTGAGTAAGCCCATAGTGTTCTTTGTCATTTTTCTCCATGCTGGCCACAGCACTTAGACAGCGAGCCTGAGATGATAACTCATGCTGTAGCTCTGAAGTGGGAAGCAATTACTCTGCAGTGTACAATGAAAAGCCTGCTTATATTCCATATTAAATACCACTCTGTCTTCAAAGGTGCTGGAAAACATGAGCACAATGTGTGCAGCCTGACTGCTAAAGCAAGTGCTGGGTTCCGCATATGCTTTAAAAATGCAGACATGAACCACCGTGGCATAAAAATGAGCTCTTAGGGACCAGCATGGGGAAAATTTAAGAGGATTTAAGCCTAAATGAAAGTACTTGAGGTTTATAAATATTGGATATTCAGCATAAAACATAAAAACCTTTCTTTATTTCACTGAGAAACCCTCATTTCTATATAGGAAAAGTATAAAATTTAAGATAGAACCTGGAACCCAAAGCTTACAAACCCTGTTACTATATTTCCTTTGTGTGTACTCGTACATATTTGGATATATTCTTAGATAATGGTTTCAGTTTTTTATCCTAATGGATACTGTATTTTTTGTAAGGAATTGTTCTCATTTGAAAGCCCATTCTCTGGATCCATTTTCTATTTTTCCCTAAAAATTGGGGTGTTTGGATGATTTTAATACCACATCCATGCTGGGGAGTAAAAGCAACTAAACAGAGAAAAACTCAAAAGGCTGGTTGTTCCCTTGGGATAGATTTCTAAACTAGATCTTTCTCTCTATTCCCTTTCTCTTCCCTCCCCATATTTGCCATGTCTGTTCGTTTTCTAGACATCCAGGGAAGGAGTCTGTGGTCAAGAGCAGGTTTCATTTTGTGTAACCACTTGGGTTTGTACTAGGGATGAGAAGAAGAGGCTCTGCAGTTGATACGGCTCTGCTGCTTAGCCTGGAGCTTTAAATAGGCTGTGGCTGTATTTTACTGTTGTTTGGAATAGCTTCGCTTCCTCTATCTCCATCTGAGCTCTTGCTGCCTGACTGCTCAGCGATGGCAGGCCCCTTGTAGGAGTGATATACCAGAGGGATAGTGCTGGATGTTTTGTAGCCAGTATCCAAACGTTCCTCAAGACACCAGGCACTGGCAGGAGTGACAGGCTCGGGCTGACTGATGGAGCCCAAGGAATTAGCTCGAATCAACCTTTCAGCACCCGGCTTTTCATATCAAAGTGACAGGAGATGATGTCCCTCCTGGCTTTTCAGGTGTCCCTTTGTAAACAGATTTTCGGAAGTTCTTTTTGGAGAGAATCAGGAAAGAGTTGATGATTCTGAACCTGATGCCTAAGAAGAAATGTATTTTATGAATTGTCAGGTCTTTTACTCTGTGTGTGTGTGGGGTGGGGGGGTGTTTGCTTCTGCACAATGTGCTTTGAATGGTGAAACGATTTATGTAGTTTTAGAGTAAAGGTTGTTTTATTTTAAATCTTCCTAAAACATCTTCATTCTGTGACTTAGGAATGTTAATTTTTTTAATTTTCTAAGCTTGACTAAATGGGGCACTTTAGTCCATTTTAGTTTAGAACATCTTTCAATCCCCGAACTGTCAAACTGTCCTAACACTATCTTAATGTTGCTGTTGTTTTATGCTGTTGAGTCAAAACTGACTCTTAGCTGAGCCCCCAGCAAGTTTTCAGTGACAGTAAATCCTGTGGTGGGAGACAGTCCTTCTTTCTCCCATGGAGCAGCTGGTGGATTCAGACCACATGCCATTGGGTAGGCAGCCCAGCTATAGGCCACTAGAGCTCCCTGCTGTGCTGGGCAGTCAAAGTGGCATTTGCAAGGTTAATATACCAGGAAGTAGAATGTACCCGTTTATAGTTGTATTAAGGATTAGCAGAGGTACTCTATGCATGAGAAAGGGAGACCTCACATACGAAGCTTCCTCCATTTTTTATGTGTGTTTTGTTAAGCAAAAATCATGTTTTATTTTATACAGAGGAAAAGAGAGTATTTTTTAATTTTAAAAGAAAAAAATTCACTCAAAGAAGAGTTAATAGAGTTATATTTTTATGTTCCAGAAAAGGGAAGGCTTGATAATGAGCTTTCTGTTTTATAAATGATGATTATAGGATATCTATTCCCAGCATATTGAAAACTGTTCTAAACACCAGTTCCACAGGACACATCATCTCCATTTGGGACACATTACCACTAAATTTAGGAGACTCTGGTCACAGCATAAGAAACTGTTGGCAGCTAATGAATCTGGACTCACAGAAACCAAGGAAGCTTTAGATCTAAGCTATCAGATCAAGGGCTAGACAATGGGAGATAGATGTTGAAGGGAGTGGGTAGAAGTGGAGGGGTATCTTGATGGATGGTGGAGCTAAGAAATAAGCGGGTCAGGACACTTGTGCCAAGGGCAGGGACAACACTGAAACTAATGGTTAATTCCACAATAACGGATCTAATTTCACTTTTTCTGTAAAATGCTTATCTGTTGGATACTTCTCTAAATCTGAACATTCAGATTTAAGACACACTAGGAAGAAGGATTGGCCATGCACTTCCAAAATAGCAGGCCTCTGAAAACCCTATGTACAACAATTTTCAATATACTGAGAATAGATATCTGTGCATCTGGTACAGGCCATGGTCTTTGCAATCAGTTGTTATGAGTCAGAGAGCTGGACAATGACCAGGGAGGATAGAAGGAGAATTGATGCTTTTGAGCTTTGGTGTTGGAGAAGAGTGTTGAGGGTACCATGGACTGCTAAGAAAACAAACAGATTCATCCTAGAGAGGTTTAAACCAGGCTGCTCCTTGGAGGCAAGGATTCTGAGGCTTCATCTGACATATTTTGGTCATGTTGTAAGGAGAGACCAGTCCTTGGAGAAGGACATCATGTTTGGGAGGGAGGAGGGCAGGCGCAGGAGGGGAAGGCCCTCTGGGAGGTGCATTGATTCAGTGACTGGGGCAATCAGGGTGAGTGTGTCAGAGACAATGAGATTGGCACAGGACAGAGCAGAATTTAGAGCTATTGTACATAGGGTCGCTATGAGTCGCAAGCGACTCAATGGCACATAACAACAGCAGCAACAATATTGAAAATATTTCTAAGAAAAATTGCTCGAAAGTGTAAATTAAGGAAAAGTGTAATTAAAATATAATGGGAATAGAATTCTGAGGCATCTGATACAACGTTTTTGTTAAGAAATCTAAGGTTTATACATTGCTGGGAGTAAACTTGAAGCTATAATGGCCAAATAAGGTTTTCTAGGTGTCTAAGATTTAGTGGTTTGGGATAGATCTTATGTACTGTAAACTATCTTTACTGTCAAAATACTTAAATTATACAATGGAAATGTTTCGGTTTTGTCTAATAGCCTATTCTATGTTCTTATAATTTAGGAATATTAATTTTTAAAAAAATAGTGTTAGCCTTGCTCAATAATGAACATTGCTTTTTTGGATTCAGAGAAGCTGTGTAGTCCTGGAAATATCAGCTTTACCTCATTCCTTCTTGTTCATTGTGCTCCTTGCTGGACACCAAGCAGCTGGTATCAGCCTCTGGTGGCTTTGAGCAAAGAGAAAGAAAAAGTACTGAAAACTGAGAAATTAGAACCTGAGAAACATTTCAGTATGATACTGCTTTTGAAAAGAAAGTAGAAATTATTAAGCATAGTAGTAGTATTATGTTGATAGACCTAAACATTTCCTGTGTAAGAGCAAAGCATAAGAACAGCTCAGAGACTTCAACATAGGAAAACTTAAATCTGAATTTGAATATGTTATAGGTGATTATAATTCTTATATATGTATGTATATATTTTGGCAGGAGGATCATAATTAGCATAATTAAAGTTATAACTATGTTTGAAATTGACATTTTTAATTTTTTTTTAATTGGGAAAAACATATTGGGGGTACAAGGAGGTGAGGGTTGGGGGCAGAAGGGTGAGGATGGGCCAGGATGCAGTTGCAGAGCTGCACAGTTTGGTCGGTGGGGGGAGCAGGTGAAGGAAATGATGAGGGTCCAGTGGGGACCAGATACTACAGGGGAATGACAAACATTTTCCAGTGGTAATTAAACCAACTGGAAATTGACATTTTTTAAAGTGTTGTAAAGGTATGTTATTCATTTACTTACCAAGTAGCCATCTTATAAATTAGTTTTAGGGATGTGTCCTATCTCCATACCTTTTCAACCTTTATGCAGAACAGATTATCTGGGAAGCTGGGCTCTATGAGGAGAAATGTGAGGTCAAGATTGGTGGAAGATCTATCAACAATCTGCATTGTGCAGATGACACAACCCTGCTTGCTGAAACTGAGGAAGACCTGAAGCGCCTGCTGCAGAGGGTCAAGGACTGCAGCCTCCAATATGGATTGAGGCTCAATGTCAAGAAGACAAAGATTCTCACCACTGGACCAATTGGCAGCATCAGAATGGATGGTGAAGAGACTGAGATTGTTCACAGCTTTAGTTTGCTTGGCTCCACAGTCAACACTCTTGGCACTAGTAGCCGGGAAATTAAAAGACATATTGCGATGGGAAAGTCTCCAAAGTGCTGAAGAGCAATGGTGTCTCTCTGGAGACTAAGGTGCATCTGACACAGGCTATAGTCTTTGCAATCACTCGTTATGCATCAGAGAGTTGGACAATGACCAGGGAGGACAGAAGGAGAATTGATGCTTTTGAGCTGTGGTGCTGGAGAAGAGTATTGAGAGTACCATGGACTACTAGGAAAACAGATTCATCCTGGAAAGGGTTAAACCGGGCGGCTCCTTGGAGGCAAGGATTCTGAGGCTCCATCTAACATACTTTGGGCATGTTGTAAGGAGAGAACGGCCCTTGGAGAAGGACATCATGCTTGGAAGTGTGTAGGGACAGCGCAGTTAGAGAAGGCCCTCTATGAGGTGGATTGATTCAGTGACTGTTGTATTCAGGATGGGAGTGTCAGAGACAGTGCAATTGGCACAGGACAGAGCAGAGTTTAGGGCTGTTGTACATAGGGTCGCTATGAGTCGCAAGCGACTCAGTGGCACATAATAACAACAACAAAGTGATTTCAGCTAGCAAAAAACTTCTTTTTTTTTTTAAACAAAAGGCATTTTTGAAGCTAGTCTTAAGATGGAAGGTCCAAAATGAAGAAAGGGGGCAGGGGAGAAAGAGAAAGATCTTGTATGATTTTAGAACGTGAATAGACTTGAGACATGATCTGAACTGGCTGATTAATTCACTCATATTATAGACCTTGTATGAAGACCTTTTCTTTGGCTAAATGAACTCATTTTTATATTGTACTCTTTCTGCTTTTTTTGGTGTTAAAGTGTCCATTTACTCATAAAGTAGTAGTGATAGTACCTGATAGAATATTGAAAAAACAACCAAACACTATTACTTAACAAAGACCCTGTGTCACTGCTTCAGAATAGTTTTTGAACTTGTTTGGTCCCTGAAGTGGTGTGGCAGTCATCGATCTGCTGTAGCAGTTTATGGCTCAGCATTGGCCCTTGGGGTTTCGACGGCAGAGGTACTTGGGAGCCCTCAGGAAATGGCCAGGTCGTTTGAGAAGGACACCAGGGCTTCTCATTTTATCTTCCAACACAGGACCAATAAATAGCTCCAAATTATCCTCTACTTCCAGGAAAATGTAAAGGTTTGACATACATTGGTGCATTCAAATTTAGTATTGTATGTATCCAAGTACATGAAGGTTGTGAGGAAGTAAAGGTTTTCCTTAAAAATGAATATTAATAAATGTTGGTAAAGTCATTCCTAGACATTAAGCCTTTGCATTTTCGGAGTTTTTTCTTTTTAAAAATTATTATTTTATATTGAGTGACTTCTGTTTCAGGCTCAAAGAGTGCCTAATTTTTATAGTGCTTTATTGATAAACACTAAATTAAAATAGTCATATAGTAACCCTGACTCCCACATTATCCCTCTCACATTTTATAATACTGAGATTTTTACTGGTTTGTTTCTTTTTCGTATGATTAGGATTGCAGGAGCTATAAAGGACAAATTTATTTTAAACCAAACTACCTTTGATAAAATTAAAAACCCAATGATGAAAACATAAGTATGTTCAGAGTTTCCATTTCCACGGAAAGCAGAAGTGCTTCTTGAAAGTAAATTGCTCTCCCATTTGAAAGGACTGAACTCTTAAGGATGCTGTTTGCTTCAGTGATACAGTAATTTTTTTAATGGTGCCCTGAATGAGTCATTTTGTGTCTCTGAGTGAATAGTTCAAGTAATAACTTGTTTCAGTGCTTTAGTAAGACCATTACCCTGCCCTTCTACTGTTTTTTGTTTTTAACACATTGCCGCAAATAATGTCAAAACGTGTTTCTAAGCATGGTCGTCAATTTAAAAGTGTGCGGCAACGTGTTAAATAAATAATCCCGAATCTTTAGATGTCTTGGTCTCTCCACTTAAATATCTGCCTGCGATGACTGGGAAGCCCAAAAAGATTTTATTTTACTGCTGATTCTAGTGTTGGTTTGTTTTGCTTGGGGATTAATAATAGTGTTTTGTTGTTTGCTTGGTTTTTTTTGTGGTTTTTTTTTTTTTCTTACCTGGTGATGAAGTGGTGGTGGTGGTGGGGGAAGATTACTAAATTAAAAGTTTAACCTTCCTAAATTATATGTGAGAACTGTCCTTCTGAAAGCATGGAGATTTAGGGTTAATGAGGGAGAGGAAAAAGCTCTGGCCATGATAACATCTTTATGATGAATGCCTGCTCTTCTTTTAAGGCTTAGATTAACAGTTATTCCTTTTAATTCTGGTGGCAAAATGTTTTAAGTATTCATTTGCTGAAAGACCTAGGGTTTGAACCTAGCAGCTGCTGCATCTAGAAAGATGTATTTGCTTTGAAAACATTTTGGGACTGTTCTGATGTGTTCTGTAGGGTTGCTGTGAGTCAAGATTGACTCCACATCCCCACTTCCTAAACAGCATGCCTCTGGAAACTGTATGAACTTTCAAATTTTATTCAGAGGGTTGCTATGAGTCGTGCTCGACTCAAAGGCAAAGAACAACAGAGCCTCTCTAGCTATTTATAGCACCTTCTTGGTTGTTGGTCTCTCTTACTCAGATTTAAGTCTTTCTGTTCTTAACAGCCTCAGTCACACATCACAGTGGTTACCTTTTAATTTTGTTGTTGTTTTGTGCCATTGAGTCAGAACTGACCCATAGCTGATGTTCCAGTGGATTAACAGAGGCTGCAGATAACACAGGAGGAGGTTGCCCATCCTTCTCCTGTGGAGGAGCTGGTGAATTTGAACCATCTACCTATGGGTTGGCAGCACAGCTACTTACCAATGAAGCCACCGGAGCTCCCTTTTACTTCATAATGTTGTTGTTGTTGTATATTATCGAGTTATAAGTGATCCACAGGCTGACCCTCCAGTGAGTTGTCAGAGGCATAAATTGCATGGGAGAAGATTACCCATCTTTCTCCCACAGAGCAGCTGGTGAATTCAAACCACTTGCCTTTCAGTGGGTAGTGCAATTCCCTATCACTAAGGCACCAGAGCTGTTCGTTCTTTATGATAAGATTTGTGAATGAGCCAATGAGTGAATGAATCATCTCACTCCCGATAGAATGCAACCTCCAAGACCAGGCAGCGATTTCTTGTTTTCTTCATCACCATATCACCGGTACAGCCTAGTCCCCAACAAATAGTAGATACTTAATATTTATTAAGCCACTGGATGAAGCAGTAACTCTTAAGAACAGTTATTTCACCTTCATTGTGAAGCTATCCAAACTATGATAGAGTATAGTATGTTGTTTATTGGGAAGCTCCATAATTTTGGAAATGTTTCAAGGTCATTTTGGGTAAAGAATAATAAACTGAACAAAATAATGAGGTGAGGTAAGGTGAGGGGAAACCATAGAAAACTGTTATGAGCTCAAATGAAAATTATTAAATGCATATAATTAGATCTCTAAAGTTAGTTTGTAGTTGGATGTTTTTCCATAAAAAAAGAGGTTATATATGGTGTTAATGCACTGTAGCTGGGTTAGTTCTGTTATCACTGTGGTAACTATCTAAAGTACCATGCAGGCAGCATTGGTTTTTGTTGTTAGTGGGGTATTTTTCTGTTGTTGGTTTGTTTTTAAATAAAATTTTTATTTTATATTGGTTTACTTGTAAAGTTTGTATACATTGTTTTTCACACCAGATCGCTAACATTTCCTTTACCCACCCCTCCTTCCGCCTATAAAACTATGGCCCTCTGATTGCACACCCACGGTCCCTCACCCCCGCCCCTCTGCTCCCACACTACCTCCCTTGGATCTTCATACACGTTTTACTAGTTATCTTTCTTATTTCTACTGTACTGGTCTTATATAATATGTGTTCTTATGGGCCTGAGTTAGTTCACTTAGTATGTTGCTCTCCAGTCCCTCGTAAGTTAGGTAGTGATTTTCAAAATCATGCATGCTGGTAGTATATTCCATTGTGTGAATGTACCATAATTTCTCAATCCATTCAGTTGTGGTTGGACATTTGGGCTGTTACCATGTGCATATGATGGTGAATAACACTGCTATGAACATTGGTGTACACATCTCCATTTGTAGACAACATACTTTTAAGAGTGAAAGGGGTGAGATGAAGTTATACTTGAATAACACTTTTAAATTGACACCTGGCAAGCTCCAGTCATATGGCCACCTGAAGTATAACTCAGAGGTGCATTTTTCCTCTAGTAAAGGCATCCTGCAGGTTTGAAACTCCTGAACACCAAAGCTCTTACTGGTAGAAAATAGAACTTGAACTAGTGTCCCACTTCCTTTCATCCATTGCTTTTCTTTTTAGCCAGGCTCCAGTCTGTACCACCTGAATGCTGAGAAAGGAAAAGCTCCTTTTGCTCCTCTCTTCTCAAATTTAGAATAAATTTCAGCTTTCATTTCCAGGTGCCCATTGACATCCCAGCTCCATCTTCATTCTCTCTGGTTTAGACTGTAAGGGGTTGAGAGAGACAATTGATTCTAGAACAGATGCTTCCCTTTATTTATATATAACAGTTTCAGTGAAATATGAATATATGTAAAAGTTAACAAATGATTACACTGAGAATGACTTCCTAAAATAACTTCATTGCTGCCTTCTCCCTATGAATTAACTTTCATGATTCTTTTGTACTATTTGTTCTTGAAAGTACAGCTTGTCTAATATTCCTATGGACACCAAATGCTGGTATCATTTTATATCAACAGGAAGAATCACAAATATGTAAAAGAGATTGATGACTAATGCAATCAAAGTCAACCTAATTTTACATAAGTGATATTTCATTATTTATACTGCATCTACTGTAAGATCATTGTGTTCTATTTTAGTGTTGGTAAAACCAGTCTTCACTGTGCTTAGCTCTCTGAGAGAAAAGCAAATTGGTGATAAGCATAAAATACTTAAGAAAACATTCTTCACTCCCTTAAAATTAGCACTTATATAAGTTAGCGTAGGGGGTACAGAAATGGGGGTGTAAGACTATAAAAAGTATTTGAGTTGCACAAAGCCAGTGATACTTTGAGATCATATTCTCCACAGATTTAGACAGTTTTGGTTTGCAAAACAAATGTGTTTTGACAGTAAAAATATGAGTCCATCTTGGTTCTGTGTGCTTGCTTCTCAATGGACTTGTATTATTTCCAGCACAATTACCATTATGACTCTCTTAAAAAAACCTAATTGTGCTACTTAGTGGTGATTGGTTTTGGGATTTGTGTGTGTGAACTTGAAAAGATATTTCAATGTATTTCTCTTTAGCATTTTTCCCAGTGAAAATACAAGTATGTTGGTTTTGGGTTTTTTTGGGGTTTTTTTTAGTGGTTTTTTTTTTATTGATGCTAATTTCTCAAGTCCTCCATCTTTTTCTATTCCCTGTTCTTCATTTTTTTTTAAACCTTATTAACCCTTGTTCCTAAAGGCTTGTTGCAAAGGCTTCTGGAAACTAGAAATTTCCTTCATTAAATATAGGCTACACTGTTATTTGAGATCAGACATGACTGCCCAAGTTTGGACCTGGCATGAGCTCTCTGGTAAATATTTGTAAAGTAAATATAACAGGTGAATCATCTCGAACTTTTCAGGAGCTCTTTAGGACTCTGTCATGGATTAGTAGAAGGCTACTTCAGAACTTTGCATTTTCCTCTTGTGTTGGCATAATTATTATGATGATACTTAAGTTTGGACCATGTAGCTAATTTTTTAGTTTGAAAATTGAGCCCTTGGATGCTGATCTTCTAAGTAAGTAGATAAGAGTGTCTTAATTGTGTTAAAAGTGTAATTTGAGGTCAAACTGACACCTTGTATCTCAAAAGCAGGGTATTTATCAGAGATGAGCATGTTATCTTCCCTCTTGAAATCTCCATGGGAAAAGACCTAACAGGCTCTTTCCAGTCCTTCTTATCACTGTCACCTGTAGACCCCTAAACTTGCTGTGCCTGGGAGAACAGACATGTAATTTTTTTACACCCTTGACCTATTGAACAATCGTTTTATACAGAAGTGAACCGTTCTAGAACTTTTAGGTTAGTTCCCTTGACCTGGGTATCCTAACCAGGAGTTCTCTTTCACCTCCTTTTCAGAACATTTTTGGCATCTGGATCTTCTTTCCCCTTTGTCTCTTTACAAGGAATTTTCAATTGCTTTGATAAAACCTCTTCCCCGTCAGGCTAAATGGTCAAGAAAAAGGACTCAAAGCTGAAACCCTCTTGCATCATATCATAATATTATTTGACCAGAAATGTTTCCTTATATCTTTTGTCCTTGATACAAAGTTGCCCCATAAGATATTTCAGATGTTTCTAGAATTTTAACACAACCCAGATCTTATAGCACCAAGCATAAATAAATAATATAAATGTCTTCTCCTTGTGGGCATTGGGTGAAATTGGATCAGACAGTGTGTAAAATCTGTTTGAGATAACCCCAAGGGTCTCTTTCTCTTAGTTGGCTTAGCTACTCATAGTAGGTGTGCTTACTCAGCCCCCAGAAGGTAGAGACATTTGTTTTATTTAATAGATTAAGTTGCTGAAAATCAAAAGGGTTATTGCATTAACTGTAATACTTTGTTTTCCAAATAACATCAGCAGAAAAAAGAAACACGAGACAATTCCATCGTGCATTATAGCCACAGAATTTGCTGCAAAGCTGATAATATGGCATATGGGAGGTGGGAATCAACAACAAATGAAAAAACAGAGCTGATGGAGATTAAAAGGTGCCTGGTGGGAAGACTCTCTAGTGGCCTCAGGTGAGGAATTGTGTTCCCAACACAAAGGCACATGGGTTGAATCTACCAGCTGCCTGTAGAAGCAAGATGGGCAGTCTCTTCCCATGCGATTAGCTGCCTATCCGCTAGCAGGTCTGTGATGAGTCGGTTCCTACTAGATGACACAGAAAAATAGCAACAAATGGAAGCACTTTTTGACAGTTTAAACTATTGCAAAATAGAATGAATTCCCTCGTGAGTGAGAGTACTGTGTCCTCCATGCCCACACCATGCTTACTGCAGCTGGCTTCCCTCTTGGTCTCTCCATGGGAGAAGATTCAGTCGCTTTCCATTTCTTCCTTTCACTGTCACCTACAGACCCTTAAACTTGCTGTGCCTGGCAGTGCAGGCACCTCCCCCCCCCCCCCCCCCCCAGCAGTCCCTGCCCTAGGTGGGAGTTTGGATGAAACAACTTCTAAGGATCCTAAGCTCTGAGGACCGTAAGGATTCCTCTTGGTTGCTGTGGAGTTGATTTTGAGCCATTGTAACTCCCATGTGATATGACATCATTCTGACCATATAGGATATTCTAGGGTGTGTCATCTTTTTTTTTCTTCAACTTTAAGGGAGTAATTTATCTTTTTCTTGCAGAGCCATTAATGTGTTCAGGTTGTCAACATTTTATCAGCTGAGTACTTAACTGTTGCACCACCAGGACTCCTAGTAAGGACTCTTGAGTTTCACAGGGTTTTCAGTGAGTGGGGAGTAAGTGACTAGGTCCTTCTTCCTCAGAGGTCTTGTACAGGAAGCTACACTAAATCTCGTCAGCATCATCACAGCGGTACCCAAGTCTCTGTGTACATGTGGGTGGTGGCTGTGCTCACTGAGGTAATACTGGCCTGCGGCGTGCTGGTTGACAGTCTAACCTGGCTGTCCTGCATGGAAGGAGAGAATTATACCACTAAACCACCACTATCCGCAAGCACACACAGACACTTCAGAGTACACATGTGTGCTTTGAAGGAGTCCTGGAGTCCTGGTGGTGGACCAATGGCTATGTATTCACCAGCTAACTGAAAGAGCGATCAGTGGTTTGAACACATCAGTAACTCTTCAGGAGACGCGATTGTGGCCCCCAGTAAAGATGACACCCTGGGAAGCCCGAAAGGGCAGCTCTGCCCTGTTCTCTAGGGTTACTGTGAATGCAAATCTCCATAGCACACAAAGTGGAAGTTCATTCTAGCTCTGCCTCCCCCCACAACCCCTTAACCCCACTCCCCAATTGTATATGCCACAGTGCTGCATCCTATGTGTTAAGAGTACGCCACGTGGATTCCTTCGTTGTTGGAAGTGGAATAGAATAGGTGAGCCCTGAATTTTGAATATCTTAGTTTGAATTTTTAGGTTAAGTGGTTTAAACTTTTAGATAAGCTCCCTATTTCTAAAATGAAAATTGTAGTTAAGTGTTGAGGGATTGATTGAGATAGTACATGTATAATTACAACAGCTGAAAGAATAAAAGATTGTCATTGGTATGGAACTGGGTTTTAAGAAAGAGTTTTGCTTATCTCAAGGGATACTCTTGAACCAAGAATCAATATAAAGTGCTTCTGAAGGTTTTCTTACTCTGTAAAATTTGAAATCTCTTAAAGGAGTCAGGCCAACTTGAGTGAAACTCTGCTCTTGATGGGGTTGGCATTTGGAGGTTCTGTAAAGTTTTAATACATGTACTTTACAAACTAGTCTCTCCCATAGGCTTTTGTATTCACGGGTGTTAATTCAGTCCAATGGGAACCAGAGGGCCAGTGGGTCACAGATATTTTTTTTTAAATCACAAGTGCTTCTGATACCATTCTTAGAATTCCCTATCACTCTTTTTCTGAAGAAGTTTCCGAATTGTAAGCTCAAAGCAATTTCTCAGCAAGGAATGTGATAGTGGTGTTTTTAAGCTCACACTGGATGCTAATTTTACTGCTAATGTGTTAATATGCAGAGTAGTGCCTACAGCATTCTAATATTATCCAAAAATAAATAACCAGGCATCCAGCGAAAGCACTGGAGGCAGGTAGAAAAAGAGAGGGTCTTTGTCTCCACAGAGACAGTGCAGAACTCCACATGAACACCACCAGTGCTCTTTGCATTGTGGTTTTTTGAGCACTCTCCGATGGCATTGCCTTACCCATCTGCTCTTCACTGGTGACTTTTGCAGTGACAGTGTAGGGATTACTGTTGTATTGCTACAAACTAGAGAGGGACAATGAAATGGGGAGGGCAGATGATTGATTTCCAGGAGGCTTTTATGGAATTGGCTCCTGGTAGATTTATGTACATAGTTGATCTAGTCTTTTAAATTTCACACATAATTGATCCAGTCTTTTAGATTTCACATCCTAGCGTTATATGCACTCCATCAGGGAATAACTCTCAATAAACTTATTAGATAAATTATTCTTCTTTGAGCATGAGAGAACCTTAGAAAGGTTGAATCTTACAAAATTACTGCTATTTGACAATTCCTTTACCCACAAAAACATCACTTTCAAACAGCTCAACTTAATAATTTGCTTTGTGTGACTCTGCTCCAACCCATTTCACCTTTTTGTGTTTCAACTCTTAAAAGGTAGTCTTCTTTTCACTCATTTTTTAGGATCTTTTGACAAAACCTTTCTATTGTCACTGTGATGCTCCCAATAGTTGTTATTTTCCTTTATTCAGCTGATGACTCTGAGATCCAAGAGATTGATACTTGTCCATTGTTATGCAAGTTTTACCAGGCACATTCTCAGGCTGCAGCCCCCTTAGGTTCCCCTCTTCATCCCATCAGTAAACAAAATGATGGGGGAACGTTGGAACTGTGAGTTGTGATTAGAGAGAAACTGTGGGTATTTAATTTGGATCGGAATATACCCTAAGGAAGGACAGAACATGAGCTTTTGTGCCCCACAGACTTGAACTAAATCACTTCTCATTTTTCACTAGCAATATGATGTTGGACACATTTCTTAAATTATCTAAACCTAAGTTTTTCATCTGTAAAATAAGGCTAAGAGAACCAACTCAGGGCCATAAGGAAAACTATTATATAAGACCATTATTGTAGAAATAACTAGTAAAATGTCTGTAAGAATCTAAGGGGGAGGGTGGGAGCTGAGAGGTGAGAATGAGCACAGGGTGGGGAGGGGGGTGGGGGGGTGGTAATCCTAGGGTCACACAATTTGATGGGTGGAGGGAGAGTGGGTACAGGAAATGGGAAAGATCTGGTGTGGAAAAGAGTGTATACAAAATTTGTAAGCAAACCAGTATTTACATCTTTCTTATTTTTTTTTAAAAAAGGCTTTTCAGAACTCTATCCTACAGTTATTCTTAGGAATCAGTGAGCTACAACTGTAAACCACAGTTTATGCCTGACACCTAATAGCTTCTCCATACGTATTAGTACATTTTTCATACACTTAACCTTCAGAAGAAAAGGGTCAAGTGCATGGTTTTTGAATTATGATTCCTACTGTAGAGTTCATATTAAAAGTTAATTGTGTGGCAGATTTCATCCCCACTTCTTAGCTATCAATTAGTGTTATCCCATCACCACCAACAGTTATGTTCAAATTAAAGTTGAAATATACTTGATTCAGTTTATTACAAAGATTCTGAATTAAGTAGTTGGTTTCAGATTATTTCTAAGAACTTTCCTAGTTTCTAGGATTCTTTAATGAGTATCTATAAACACAGCCACCTAAAGGTGAACATTTTTTACATGGTACTTGTAAACTATCAAAATGTTCTGAGAAACTAAAAATTTGAATATGTTTTCAAAAGTTTTTCCCCCCATGGACTCTGGAATATATAGTCCCTAATGTGAAAAGCCTAAACAGATGAAGGCCTAGTTGCCTAACAATTCTTTTTATGTATTAACTTTTCAAAAGAATATTCTTAGATGAAAGCATGGTGCAAACCTGAATATAAGTAATTTATGCGGTTACTTTATTTTTATGATTCTTTGAAATCATCACCCATTTGTCTTTTGTTCTTTTCATTATCTGGATGTTATTCTGAGAAAATAGAAAATCTAGGAAGCCCTGCATATTTGTAGTTCTTTAAATTTATGTAACACTTTTAGTTATAGCCAGTACAGGCGGAATCTCATTTTAATGACCTGATCAGATTTCTGAAGAGTTATATCAGAATCTCAGTTTCAGTTGGAATCTTTTGTGACAGTATAGTTTTTACAGAAAACTTTATTGAATTCACAAAGTTTCCATAAAGCAGCCTTTCTATGCTAAATATTTATTGTGTTGCCAACAACAACAATGACATAAGTTGTGCAGTGATTAATTTTTTGCAGAGAAAGTTGCCCTTTCAGCTGGTAAATTTACATTGTCTGTGACTGACAGCTAAAAGATCCACTTGTTTATCCAAACTTGTAGACCCGAGTAGATCTAGACACCAGCCGGGGAACCTTGTGGACAGTACTTCCTTGGATCAGAGAATTTTGTCTTTATACTGAAAAGTAGCAAAATACAGATGCCATTTGATTTACCGTGAGCTATTCTTGTTTTCCAAATTTGGCATATTCATAATTTAGCCTGTTATTATTATGTGCCATCGAGTTGCCTGTGACTCACCTACCCCCATAGCCCCAGTCACTGAATCAATCCATCTCATCGAGGGTCTTCCTCCCCTGTGCTTCTCTCCACCCTCCCAAGCATGATGTCCCTCTCCAAGGACTGGTCCCTCCTTGCAACATGTCCAAAGTATGTCAGATGAAGCTTCAGAACCCTTGCCTCCAAAGAGCAGCCTCGTTTCACCACCTCCAGGACAAACCTGTTTGTTTTCTTAGCAGTCCGTGGTATAAACAATACTCATCTCCAACACCACAGCTCAAAGGCATCAATTCTCCTTCTGTCATCCCTAGTCATTGTCCAGCTCTCTGATGCGTAGCAAGAGATTGCAAAGACCATGGCCTAAAGGAAATAAATTTCTCATCAAGGAAACTTATTAAGGTACAGAATGAGGTTAAGCAACTTTTCTTTCTCCTTTTGTCTTTGAATTTGTTGGTTTTTCTTTCCCTCCCTCTTTCTCACTCTTCTTTTTTTCCTTTTATTTCAAATGAAGGAAGAGATTTAAAGGACGGTCTCCCCCACTACATTATTTGAAATTAATTTCCAAGGCAAAATACCAGATTTGACTCTTTACTCTCCATATTATTCTAAAATAGTATTGTTAGGTTGGTGTGTAGGACAAGAAGGTTTTTTGTTAAAGATAACTCAGTGACTGTTCCTTCTCCAAATATGGAAAAGTAATGAAAGAAGTGGTGGGTGGGGCCAAAATTTTTGTGTGTCTGTTTCTTCTTGGAAGAAATGACAGTGTAGCAGAAATATATCTTCTAAAAACCTAGTTTCTCAGTGAACTTAAAATTTCATGTCATCCAGGAGAAGAGGGGGTAGGAGTAGAGGGTTTAGGATGGGCGGTATCATAGGGTCACACAGTTTGATGAGGAGAGGGATTGGTGGGTAAAGGAAATAGGAAAGATCTGGTGTGAAAAAAAGTGTATACAAATTTTGTAAGTAAGCCTGTATTAAAAAAAATTCATTAAAAAAAAGAAAACTACCTAGAGGAGACTCACTCTCCTACAAACACATAGATCTACTACCTATATAAGAAATAAGGTTTTTTATTGAGAATTAAAAAAAATGCATGTCAAAAATTTTATATAAATTGAGTTGTGTACATACATGCATATTGCACTATTGGTACAGCTGCAAAAAGTTTTCTCATCCATTTTACTCTTTGCTGTATAGCTACTATTTTCTTTTCCTCCCTAATACTTGTTCTTTGCATAAATTCCCCTTTTTGCTCTCTTCCTTGATGTGTCCATTACTAAAGCATGTCTATCTAGTTTTCCTCCTTGGAAGAAATGAATCATTGTTGCAAAACCATTCTCCCTCCTTTCCACCTTGGACCAAGTCTGTGGCAGGGCTCCTCCATGTGTTTCATTATTTTTCTTTCTGGTGAGGTTATTTATCCCTCTTGTTATCATGAGATTCTCGAGCTTAAGGACTATTTAATTAAGTTTATTCTAACATAAAATGCTATGCATAAATTATTGCCTTCCTCAGTCATTTGGTTATGAAAGCCACATTTTAGTATAAAGAACTTTGACATTGCAAGTGTACACAATTATTTTTTTTTAATTTTAGTTTTGAAAGTTAGTATGTCTGTGAACTGGAGCAAAGTACATCTTTAAACCTCAGTTCATCTACAAAGTGAGGATGGCCTGTAACTGGAACAGAAATATCCCTACTCCTTATAATATAATATGGCATACTCATTATACCATGTAATATATACTATAATTAAAGAGAGAACAGGTTTTCCTCCTGGGAATTTTCTAACAGTCTTCTATACATTGAAATTCATTGATTTGCAATGTTCATCCAAAAATACAGGTTGCATCCTGTTACATAAACCTCATTTAGCTTGTGCTTTACTTTAGGTCTTTGATCAAATCCATGTAAAGGAACTATAGGTGTGAATAATACCTTCAAGTACTTGAAATAATGTTACCCTTCCTTCTGATATACCGTTCAGTAACATTTGCAATATAAATAGTGTCTTTTAGTAGTACATAGGTACATGGCGTTTAGTTTGTCTGCTTTAATATAGGGATATTTTAAAACATAAAATATTTATCATGCATTAAACATCTATTTCTTTCACATATGTTTATTAAATAGTTAAAACAATAGAACAGTTAAAGTCAGCTCCAACCTGATCATTTTTGCCATCTCTGGATTGGTGGCAGCACATAGTAAGAGAACTGTCTCTAAACAGCATGCATATTTAAAAAGAAGGGGCGGGGAAAGCCTGACAGGGTCATTCTGACATGGCTTTGTCAAATTAGCCTTGTCAGAATGTTCCTTATTTCATGGTGGTTATATTACATATATCCTGACTAGGTTTCTCCAGGCATAACTGCATACCTTTCAACTTTAAGACAAAATGTCCAAGAAATGTTTCTGGTACTGGAAGGATATTTCCTGATTTGTGAATCTTTTAAGATTGGTTTTGAAAAACACTACTTAATAAGATTCCCTTTTTTTTTCCTTTCTCTACATGAAAATTAACATGATACTAATTACTTTAATCTGCAGTCTTGTGTGGAATCCTAAAGTGTAAACAGATTATTAGAATATAATTTGATAAACATAATTGCAGACATACTCAAATGCTAGTAGCGTAGATCAAAGGAAGCTTTGTCTAAGATCAGGATGGCATGGCTCTGCTTTAGTGAGATGGTGCAAAAAATGTTGGTATTCTGTGCAAAATGAGTAACAGCACACTCAATGGTGATTTGATATAGGTTGGAAATAGTCCAGGAACCAGATTTTGGGGTCTTTCTGTGGTTGGTCAGGAGGATTTTTCATTCCATAGATTATAAGGAATCTTGGAGAATTTTAACGAGGAAAGCAAAGTAGTATTTTAAAGGTAGCTCTGTACATTTTGCCCAAACAGATGTAGAAATCCTTCTTTTTTCCCCCAGTATTTAATCAGAGATACACTTGAGTGATACTTCTTGCTGTATTTCTGAGGAGGGCTTTTTTCCTACCATACTTTTACAGATTCTTTTTTAAATATTGACCTTGAATTTTCCTTAGGACGCTCGAGTACTTTTCTTCTTAAACTCATTTTAAAAATACTATTTTTGTCTCCCCACTTATATTTATAGATAGACTCTTAATTCACATTCACATTTTGCTTTCTCTGAACTGAGCCATATGTATGAACTATTTAAAATTTCCTTTAATAATTTTCAAACTCTCTGTAAACTCTCACTTTCTCAGTATATCACACATATTGTGTGTACAAAATATTGTAGCGTCAGAAAGGATCAAGTCTTTTTTCCTCTTGAAAACTCTGTGCACAGTTATTAATAGGTATCTTAATGGTAATTTCTCCTTTTAATCAAAATGGAGAGGCTATTAAGTTTTATGAGTCTCTTTTCATAGAACTAAAAAAAATTGTAGTGTTGGTGAAGAGTGTTGAAAATGCTAGGGAGCTGCCAAAAGAGCAAATAAATCTGTCTTGGAGGAAATACAACCTGAGTGCTCCTTAGAGGCAAGAATGGTGAAACTTCACCTCACATTCTTTGAGCATGTTCTTAGGAGAGGCTTGTCTACACAGAAGACATCATGAGGAGAAAGGCAGAGGATCATGAAAGAGAAGACAGCCCTCAAGGAGATGGGTTTCAATAATGACTGTCACAGTAGGTTTGAGAGCTCCCACAGGGCGGAAATTGTGAGGATGGCAGAGGAATAGTGCAAGGTTCCAGTCTGTTCATAAGGTCGCTAGTGAGCCATCGTCAGCTTGACGGTACCTCACAACAAGAATAGTCATACCTTTAAATGATATTCGGTGGGTATTTCAGAACCAGAATATGTTCTGAATAAATTCTTTGAGCTTAACAGAAAGGAAAAGATGTTCTTACTGGTTAGGAAGCAGAACTATAAATAGCTTGCTCTCTCTTTTAATTTCTGTTTTGTTAGGCCCATTTTTCAATTATTAGTTTATTCATACCATTATATTCAGATTAGAACTGCCCACAAACAAAATTATTTTTTGTGTTTATCTATTAGAATCAAGGATTATCTGGGTTACTTTCAGGTATAGGGGAATATTCACTAGTCAGACTCTCAAGAGATTGAATCAGAGCTGCCCAATATTTGGACATTCCCTTTGCATTATTCTTTTGCACTGGCACCCCCTCTACTGTGAGATTTCTCTTGCATCCAGTATAGCATTGTAAAAGCTATCTGTATGACTTGAAGCTCTCTCTGAGAGAGAAAACATCAGGTTGATTTCCAGATGGTGCCATTCCCAAATGCTTTTTAGCCTGTGGTAGACCGTTCTTCTATAGCAAACCTTTAGAAGGTCGATTAACAAGTGGTTCAACTGTTAGGTATAAATATAATCTATTTTATTAATTTTGTATCCTTCTTGGTGGAGGACAAAGCATGATAAGCTAATTATTAATCCAGAAAGAAGACTTGATAGCAGCCCATCCTCTATAAACAAAATTAACTAGTTCAATTAGTCTGAAATTTTTAAAAATTATTTTCTAGTTTTTCTGTATCATTCTTCTGAAATCGGTATTTACTTAAAATCCACATCTCTACCTGACCCCCAACCTGAGAACAGACAGAAGTTTCTTACATTTTTTGTATGTTTTTATTTATGTTTTGTCCATTTTTGTGTATGTTTTGAGAAATAACTCTCATAATCTTAGTGTTCTATCTTATAATCGACTTCTTATCTAGAAATAAAAGCAGCAGTTGAAAAAGAGCTGAGCATGCCTCATCAATAGGAATCTTGCAGGACCAAGGAGTTTAACAAACTTGATTAATAAAAGTCTTGTTTGCTTCCAGACTGTGAAGAAATATACTCTAAGACTTCAGAATAATTTCATGGTGACATCCATAATGTAAGCACTTAATCCTCAATTGTGTAGATAATAGTGTAATTTGAAACATGCTTTTAAGTCATTATGGTAGTTAGAGAATCAAGTGTATTGCTTTTCAATGCTAAACGAGACATCAGACTTACAAATTTCTTGTTTCTGCTAACTTTGGCTTCTATTTTTGCTGGTGCTTTAGAACAAAGAACCAGCAGAAATAAATCACAGAAAAATATATTTTGGTAATATTGCATAAAGGTGTTAATGAGAAAGTTTTTGAAACATCAGACAGTTAGGACATCATGTTTCGTATTATTGTCCTGGGGCAATGATATGACCTTGAATAAATAAAAGAACTAGTCATCAACTTCCCTCAATTCTTTTAAAATTGCTCCTTACTCATTTAAAATCTGGTGTTCTTTACTTTCAGCCAGGATCCATCTGACATCAGCAATGCCATCCCTGGTGCCATTATTGCTAATGTCAGATGAATCCTGGCTGAAAGAAAAGAATACCAGTAGTGTGTCTATTTATACTTTATTGACTGCAGGAAAGCACTTGACTGTGTGGCTCACAACAAGTTGTGGCTCACATTGAGAAGAATGGGAACCTCAGAGCACTTAACTGTGCTCATGTGAAAACAATACCTAGAGCTGAAGACTTTGTACGAGCAGAGCAAAGGAACACTACATGGTTTAAAATTTAGAAGGGAGTGCATCAAGGATCTATTCTCTCTCCAATTCAATCTGTATGCTGAGAAAATTATTCTAGAAGCTGGATTCTATGAAAAGGAGTGTGACATCAAGATAGGAGGAAGACTAATCAGTAATGTGTGTTAGGCAGATGGCGCAAACTTGCTTGCTGAAAGTGAGGAGGAGTTGAAGCACTTGTTGCAGAAAATCAAAAGACACAGCCTTCAATATGGACTGCATCTCAATGTCAAGAAAATAAATATTCTTACCACTGAACCAAGAGGCAACATCATGATAGAAGGAGAAAAGACTGAAACTGTCAACAACTTCATCTTACTTGGCACTAACAACCAGGAAATCAGAAGACATATTGCACTATTGAGGAGTAATGTCAGTTTGAGGACTAAGGTGCATCTGATTGGGGCCATAGTCTTTCCAGTCACTTGGCATGCATCTGAGAGCTTGACAGTGAACAAGAATGACAGAAAAAGAATTGATGCCTTTGAGCTGTTATGGTATAGAAGAGTACTGACCATCCCATGGACTGCCAAAAGAACAAACAAATGTATCTTGGAGAAAGGGTAGCCAGAGTACTCTTTGGAGGCAAGGATGATAAAGCTTTGCCTCACATTACTTTGGTCATGTGGCTAGGAGGAGCTAGCTATTCCTTGGAGAGGGCCATGATGCTCAGAAAGGAAGAAGGTTGGCAAAGGAGAGGAAGACCCTCAACCAGATTGATTAACACATTGACTGCTGCAGTGGACTGAAGTGTGTGAATGGTGCAAGATAGGAAGGATTCAGATCTGTTGTTCCATAGGGTCACTATGAGTCATACTCAATTCGATGGCACCTAACATCAACATCTACAATCCTGTGATTCAGTGAAAGGTTTCTTTTTGCTCTTAATTCCACATTCTAAATGAATTTTTCCCTTTTTGGCTTCTTATTTTAAATAATATTTAGCATTAAAATCCTTAAACATTGATTTTAAAGGATTAGTAGGTATGTTGTGTTGGGGTTTTCCCTGACATGCTTTCTGCTTAAGCATACTACGTACTTGTCTCAATAAAACTAGCATTGTAGCTTATCTTGTTGCTATTTGTATTTACATTTAAAACACTGAAGGTATCACATAGGTGAAATGGTTCATAAGAGCAGTCATCATTTCATTTTTTTTTTCTCTATAAGATTAGTGGTTGTGAGATTCATAGGAAAAGGTAGACTGGGCTATAATAGTGAGTGGTGCTGCAAATACAATGCATGCTATTTTCCTTTTACTTTCAAGGTATACATAGACTTTGGACAGTAGCACAGTACAGGTAACTAAGCCATTCGTTAGTTCTGTCATATTGAAAGTTTGTCACACCGTATGCATATTTGCTTTTTCATAACTAGTATTGTCTGTAAGAAAAATGTAAGATGTCGTTCGAACAGTGGACTGTATGTCAGTGACCTTGGGAAGAACCTTCTCTCTCCTTCTGGATTTGCACGTTGTGTTAGGTGCTGTTGAGTCAAGTATAATTCATAGTGATGCTGTGAACACCAGATCTGAGCCCTGCCCTGTCCTATAACATCGTCATCATCTGTGACATACTTGAGCCTATCACTGTAGTCATTGTGCCAGTTCATCTTGTTGAGGCTTTTCCTCTCTTTTGTTGACACTTCACTTTTCCAAGCATGATGCCCCTTTCTAAGGAATGACCCCTCCTGGCAACATGCCCACAGTAAAAGAAATGAAGCTTTGCCATCCTTCCCTCTAAGGAGCACTCTGGCTGCACCTTCTCTAAGACTTGCCTCTTGGTTCTTTTGGCAGTCCGTGGGATATTTAGAACTTTTATCTAATGCTACAACTCAAAGACCTCTATTCTTCTATCTGACAGAAGAACTGGATTGCAGAAGGTGGAACTAAATTATCTGTTACTTGCTACTTAACACTTATTTTTGTTAGTTTCACAAAAGCCCCATGAGGAAAAGTTTACTGTTTCTCTTGCTCATTTAAAACTTAGAACCTTGCAGTCTAGTAGAGGTGAAATATTTAACCTCAGGCACAGAAGTCCGAAGTAGTAATGCAAATTTCTTGCTTTTGAAACTTCTGTTTTTTAAAAAAAATTAAAAATTGAATTTGTAGTTGCCACCTAAGCTCTGATCTCTACTTCAAATCATGACTAACTTTAAAATAGGAAGGAGATGGAATTTTAGGCAGCTTAAGTTTAGTTCAACCAAGTTTATCTACTTAGGTTAGTAAAGCCAGGCTTTGACCTGGGTCATTGAAAAATCATGTAAAATTAGCTTTTTTTAAAGATACAATAGGATGGTTGTTTTGTTTTGTTTTGATTAATTTTAATGAAAGTGTAGGGAGACTTAGGGTTTCCAGTCATTCATTGTTGCACTTTTCTCCCTGCCCACCCCCTCCACTCCAATTCACTCTTCTCCTTGAAAAGTAAAAGAAAAATCCTTCATTGTTAAGCAATCCCTCCCCTCAAGTCCACTCCATTTTGCAGCTTTCATTCTGGACTCCTGTCATGACAATAATACCCAATCATATATCCCTTTTAAATAGTTTTCTCCTTCATCTGTTTCAATAGATTATTTTTTTTAAGCCAGTGTATTATGCTTTGCTATTTGCCATTGAGTCGACTCTGATTCATAGTGATCCTGTGTACAACGGATCTGAACCTTCCCCTGTGCTTCTCCCTTCTCCACCATGCGATCACTGTGTTAATCATCTTATTGTAGGTTTTCCTCTCCCCCCCCTGCCCCCACCATTCCAAGCATCACATCTTTTTCCCCCCAGGACTGGCTTCTCTTAATAACATGCCCAAAGTATGTGAGACGGACTTTCGCCATCCTTAAGGTGCATGCTGTTTTAGTAAAATTTTTATGGAGTATTAAGTGTTGTCATCCAGTGAATAACTTGTTGTCTCACATACAAGGCATGACTTGATTTCCCCTGAGTTATTAGTTCTATTGTGTTATTTCCAGGTTTTATTTGTTGTCTTTAGAATGTGGTTGTTACGTGCCTTCAAGTTACTTACAACTCATAGCAACCCTATGTGCAACAGTCCTAAACCCTCCTCTGTCTCATGCCAGTCACTGAGTCAATCCATCTCTTCAAGGGTCTTCCTCTCCAAGGGCTGGACCCTCCTTTCAACTTGTCCAAAGTAGGTCAAAGATTCAGAATCCTTGCCTCCAAGGAGCAGCCTGGTTTAACCCTCTCCAGGACAATCCTGTTTGTTCTTCTAGCAGTCCATGGTGTCCTCAACACTCTTCTTTAGCACCACAGCTCAAAGACATCAGTTCTCCTTCTTTCATCTCTAGTCACTGTCCAGCTTTCTGATGCATAGCAAGTAATTGGAAAGACTGTGACCTCTATCATGCGTACGTTAGTCTCCAGACTGACATCACTGCTCTTCAGTACTTTGGAGAGGTCTCTGACAGCAGAATTTCCCAATGCAATTCGTCATTTAATTTAATTTCCTGGCTTCTGGTATATCAAGAGTGTTGATTGTGGAGCCAAAAAGCTGTTAATAAGCCCAGTCTCTTCATCATCTACCATCATGCTGCCAGTTGGCCCAGTGGTGAGAATCTTTGTTTTCTTGATGTTGAGCTTCAGTCCATATGTTTTCATTTTATTCTGATTTATTTACAAAATTCAAATACATTGTTTTCACAAAAGATCCTTCCCATTTCCTTCACGTCACCCACCATCAAATTGTGCACTCTTATGATAACCCCCCCCCCGCATTCTTACACCTCTTTTTTCCACCCTCCCCCACTCCCTTGGACCCTCATACTCATTTTACAATAATGGTTTTATACAGTATTTGTGCTTGTGAGATTGAGTGACTTTATTCAGCATAATGCTCTCCAGTCCATCCCAAATTAGGTAGTAATTTACAAAATCATTGCTCCTGTGTGCTACGTGGTATTCCATTATATGAGTATACCACAGCTTCTCAATCCATTCATTTGTGGCTGCACATCTGAGTTGTTTCCATGCTTTTACTATGATGAATAATGCTGCTCTGAACATTGGGGTACAGATTCAGTCCATATTGAAGGCTGTAGAATACAAACTTAGAAAACTTTAGTCTCTTTCAAACCCTCTTTCAATGCCACTGAGTCAGAACTCGCTCATAGCTGACCTTCCAGCTGGTTTTCAGAGGCTGTAAATTACACAGGAGGAGACTGCCTATCTTTCTCCCAAAGCAGCTGGTAGATTGGAATTGCCAGCCTTTGGCTTGGCTGCACAACTTCCTGTCTCCTAAGCCAGCAGAGCTCCCTTATATACAACAACTGGACATAAATTTTATTTTCATACTACCCAGGAACTTTAATTCTATATTTTATATGACATGTTCACCCTATAAAATTTTCTTATTTTCAAGACAAATACTGCATAGTACCACTGTTGTAAAATGGGACTGACATCGGGCTTGAGGGGAGAAAGAGGGAATAAATAATGTATACTGGACTGAAACAGATGAGAGAGAGAACTGTTTAAAAGGGATATATGATTAAGTATTATTATCATGACATGAGTCCAGAATGAAGGCTGCATAGTGGAGTAGACTTGGGGGGAGGGATTGTAAAACAATGAAAGAACTTTTACTTTTCAAAGAGAACTAATTGGGGGGGGCAGGGAGAAAAGAGCAACAATGAATGAATGGAAATTCAAAATCTCTATAATTTTTCATTAAAATTAATTATATTTGGAGT
>NW_006399995.1:1495551-1503288 GCF_000299155.1 Elephantulus edwardii
TGGTATTAGTAATGTAATAATAATAATAATAATAATATAGTTTCATATAACAGTGCTCATTGGCTTCAGTAGTTTACTACCAAAGTATGTTTCAAGAGATTAAGATTGTCTAGCTGTTCTGATTAATACAGAGATAATAGCAGAGGAAAGACTCAAGTGCTGTTCTAATAGAATTTATGCTCAGCCACCAAACATGCATGATGCTTCTATTCCAGCTGTTCTGCTTTCAGAAAATTCAATAAAGTGTTTCCAGATAAATCAAAAGTTATCAACCTGCTGCCCAGAATACCAAGTATTTTCATCCTTTGTGGGTAATAGCTTTGTGGTTTGTAATAAACCATTTGTGCCAAACAGAAAGCTATATATAACTTCCTCTTTGGAGCATTTCAGCATTTACCAAACAGCACTGGAATATCCATGCACATCGTCTCACTGAGAGCGAATCATTCCGAGGAAGTGATTCAGAACTTAAAGAGAGGCAGACTAATTGAAAGGGACTGAGTAGGAGACCCACTTAGTTGGGATAGTATTATTCATTTTAGACCATGTACTCAAGAAAATAGCTTCCAAGAACAATAGTTATAGGACTGTTCTTGTTCATATGGCTACTGGCAACAACAGATTAGCAAAAATATGGGTAAATATAGATAGCATTGAAGATGTCCTTAACCTGTGGTAATTTACAAAGCAGCGATCACTCTCTTTTGCCATCAGTATATTCTTTTGTTTTTCTCTCTCTCTGGATCCCTTGAGAAAGAAAATTAGCTTAGGCACTTTTCCCATGTGGTCTTGTTGTGGTTGATAATGTACAGGTGTCTTGCATCTGTCAGTCTCCTTAATCATAAAACATTGATATCTGATTGTTCTGGATGTAGAAGTTGTCTCATTTTTAATTAGAAAACAGAATCTAACAGTAGTTAAAGCAGCATCATACTTGATCCTCACCAAAATTATTACTTAGTTCTGTGTTGAAAGCATACTGTTTTGTATTGATATATAATAGGGAGAGTTCAAGGTTGGGATGAGAAATCTATACTCATTGTTTTTTTCAGCTTTTCGTCTGCTGAAAAGAAAGATGATTAGCATTTATTGAGTGCCTATCTTTTGCAAATCCTTTATACTCATATAATCCTTTTGTGAGAATGGCAGTGTCTGGCCTTGACTGGAAATTTGAGAAGCTAAAGATGTAGACTTAGTTCTGCCTCTGACTTGTTCTGTGATCTTTGAAAATATGTTTAAATCCCCTAGGTTGGCTTATGTTTTCTTATTTGCTTGCATGATTGTTTGTAATGTAGTAAATGCTAGAATTAGATAGATCACCATTTGTCTGTCAGTCTGCTGTGCTCAGCTGGCTTGTGAGTTCCTGGAATACTAGAATCTCTACCACTGGTGTTAGTGCCAAAAGATAAGCCCCTGAGGTTGGGCGGCAGGCACTCAAGCACTAGGCAGGAGTTTGGCGGAGATTGTGAGGATAGTACAGAATAGGACATGGTTTTAATAATCTAGTCATAGGGTTGTTATAAATTGTAGTCAGCAGTGCCCCAAAACATTAACTCGATATTTTTTTAACATTTCTAATACTTGTCATACTGAAAAGCTGCTGTTCCAGATTTTCTCAGCTATACACAAACCTTTGATGACCTATGATGATAAAGAATTATAGATGATCAAAATAATCTTAGAAGGTTTCTATATTATTTGTGTTTGTTTCTTATCTGGAGGGTAGGGGTTTTTTTGTAACAATCTATGACAACAGCATTACATTATAGTACAAAGCATTCAGAATGCAAAATACAGAATGAGAATACTGTTAAGAGATGTTGTATTAATAAGCTACTTTGAATATCTAGTTGCTTATATGAAAGACTTCAAAAACTTAAAAGAATATGAGGTTATTCATGATACATATGCCATGCAAACC
Source organism: Elephantulus edwardii (assembly GCF_000299155.1). Taxonomy (NCBI): domain Eukaryota; kingdom Metazoa; phylum Chordata; class Mammalia; order Macroscelidea; family Macroscelididae; genus Elephantulus; species Elephantulus edwardii. Next base: position 1,497,473 of record NW_006399995.1, read on the forward strand.
TAAAAATAATCCAGCAATTTTAGTAACTATCATCTTTGCTCTAATGGTATGTAGCAAGCTATTTAAATACTGCAGATTCTCACAGATAGAAACTTATGGCATATGCTCAAGTCTCAAATATTTTACCTACTAATAAGCAACTGTTTTTCTGTGATAATTATCTGAATTTTAAAAGAGAAGAACTTAAGAAAACCATCACAAATATCAGAAAAGGGCAATTATATCTCATCAGATAGTAATAATTTTTTTAACCTAGGGCCTATAAGGTTTTAGTATCTGAAATATTTCAGAAATCATTATGTTCCTTAAAATGTTAAGCCTAGTATTACCATATAACCCAGCAATCCCACTCCTAGGTAAGTATCAAAGAGGGGGTTTGCCACAGTGTGGGCCTGCAGCAGTGGGGTCAAGAACAGCAGCATATATAAGGATCATGTAGAAAAGAGTGATGTTTTGTTCTCTTGTTTGTAGGGTCAGAGCTGACCCAACAACACATAGCAACAACAGTTAGGAGTTGGTTAGGTTTGCTAATTTTTTAGGTGTGGTAGAAGTATAATAAAATGGAAAGATGACTGGAGTCAGACATAAATGACGTTTTTTTCGAACTTTAACATTTAAATAGTACATCATTAAGAAAGTTTTTTAGCTCTTCTATTCTCAGTTTTCAAGTTTCAAACTGTATAAAGAGACCTCTCCAGCGTGCTGAAGAGCAATGATGGCAGTCTGGAGACTAAGGTGTGCCTCATCCAGGCCATAGTCTTTGCAGTTATGAGCTATGTGTCAGAAAGCTAGGCAATGACTAGGGATGATAGAAGCAGAATTGATGCCTTTGAGCTGTGGTGCTGGAGAAAAGTATTGAATATACCATGGACTGCTAGGAGAACAAACAGGTCCATCCTGGGAAGGGTGAAACTGGGCTGCATCTTGGAAGTGAGGATTCTGAAGCTCTGTCTGACATACTTAGCGCATGTTGCAAGGAGGGACTAGTCACTGGAAAGGGACATATGCTTTGGAGGGTGGAGGGACAGAGCAGGAGAGGAAGACCCTTTATGAGAGGGATTGACTCAGTGACAAGGGTATTAGGGGTAGGTGTGTCATACAGGATAGAGCAGGGTTCGGAGCTGTTACACAGAGAGTCACTATGAGTCGCAGGCAACTTGATGGCATATAACCACATAACAGAGGGGAGAAGAAAATGCTGATTCATAGTGCCTATTTGTAAGGAAGCTCTGGTGGCTTAGTGGTCAGAAATTACACTGTAATCCCAAAGGCATGCAGTTCTAATCCACCAGCCACTCCATTAGAGGACAGGTAATCTCCTTTCATGAGATTTACAGCCTCTGAAAACCCACTGGAGGGTCACCTATGGTTTGGTTCTTATTCGGCACACAATAGCAGCTGCAGAGGGGTGTGATATTTATCTCATTTTAAGAATAAAAGCTAAGGATTTTTCTCTCATTAAATGATAATTTCAGAAATTTGTTTTCTAAATTGAAGTATTGTTGTGCATTGTCACTGTCACTGGGTTAGAACTGGCTTATAACTGAGGCTCTTGCAGGGTTTCAGAGGCTGTAAATTACACAAGAGGTGCTTGTCCATCTTTCTCTTGCAGAGTGGCTGGTGGATTCTTTTAGTTGGCATGAAGTTGATGAAGTCCTGATGGAATTGAAATACAGAAGAAATGTTTATAAATATGTTAGACCTTTGCTTGAGTGCTTCAGATGCTATCAACTTCTTTTCCTTCCTGTTGTTTATAAATTTTCTCAACACTGTTGTTGTGGTGGACTGTAGAGTTAGAACCGACCCATAGCTGACCCTTCCCACAGGTTTTCAGAGGCAGTTAATCACATGGGAGGAGACTGCTCATCCTTCTTCCATGGAGCGGCTGGTAGCCTCAAACTGCATGCCTTTGGGATGGCAGTGCAGCTGAAATTAATTAATCAATCAATCAATTAATTAATTAATTAAACACATACACACATATATAAAATTTATTTATTTATTTTAATTAAAATTTTATGGTAAGTTTATAAAGAACTTGGATTTCCATTCATTAATTGTTGCACATTTTCCTCCCTGTCCCGCCCCCCCAAGTTGGTTTTTTTTTCCCCTTTAAAAAATAAGTTATTTCACCAATTTACTATGCAGCTCTTACTCTGGACTCTTGTCACACCAGTAATACCTAATCATATACTCCTTTTATACAATTCTCTCCCTCTTTTTTAAGTTTATTATTTACTGTTAGTTATTATTAAAAGTAGCATTTCAGATTTTTGTAACTTTACACTGTGATGTAACCTTTATTATTTTTAATTTTTAAGAATATTCACATGCCATGGAATTGGCATTTTTAAGTGTGATTTTTTTGCCCATTATTATTATTAATTTTAATGAAAATTTACAGAGACTTTGGATTTCCATTCATTGTTGCACTTTTCTCCCTGCCACCACCCCAGTTTGCTCTTCTCTTTGAAAAGTAAAAGAAAAATTCTTTTATTGTTATACACTCCCTACCCCCAAGTCCACTCCACTTGCAGCCTTTGTTCTGGACTCCTGTCATGACAATAATACCTAATCACATATCCATTTTAAACAGTTCTCTCCCTCATCTGTTTCAATGCAATATACATAATTTATCCCATCTTTCTCAGTCTCCCCCCAACTCCGATGTCAGTCCCATATTACAGCAGTGGCACTAATGCAGTATTTGTCCTTTAGTGACTGAGGTACTTCACTCAGTATAATGTCCACCAGGGTCACAAAAAAAAAGTGTGAAATTATTTCTTTTTAGTATATTATGAAGTTGTGTAAACATCACTAATATCTAATTTCAGAACATTTTTCATCAGCTAAGAAAGAAATATGATGCTCACTAGCAACCATTTCTTGCTTTCTTTCCCACTCCCACCGACTCCCCCCTCAGACTTATTGCAGACACAAATCTGTTTATGGATTGCTCCATGAATCCATATTTGCTTATTCTGGACATTTCTTATGAATGTATCTTCTTAGACTTTGCATGTTTTCAAGGTTCATTTATGTATCAGTACTTCCTTTATTTTTATGGAAAATAATACTCCTGGCATGCTGTTGTTGTTATGTACCATCGAGTCAGAACCACCCATAGAACTTACCCATGGATTTTCAGAGGCAGTAAATCACACATGAGGAGACTGCCCCTCCTTCTCCTATGGAGCAGCAGGTAGATTCAAACTGTTTGTCTTTAGGTTGGCAGTGCTCCTCCTTACTAGGCCACCAGAGTTCCCTCTTTGGCATGGCAATCCTGTATTTGATATACCTACTCATCATTTGAACAAGTTTGTCCTGGAGAAGATGAGACCAGGCTGTTCCTTGGAGGCAAGGATTCTGAAGCTTCATCTGACATACTTAGAACATGTTGCAAGGTGGGACCCATCCTTGGAGAGGGACGTCATCTTAGGGAGGACCCCTGATGAGATGGATTGGTTCAGTGACAGCGGAAATAGGGGTAGGTGTGTCAGACAATAAGATTGGCACAGAATAGAGCAGGATTTAGGGCTGTTGTACATAGGGTTGCTATGAGTTGCAGGCGACTCGACGGCACACAACAACAAATATCAATTGAAAGACATATGAGCTGCTTCTGTTTTTAGTTATTGTGGATAATATTACTCATCCATGGACACGTTTTTGTGTGGCGTATGTTTTTAGTTCTCTTGGCTTTTTAGGGAGTGGGATAGCTGGGAAAGAGGATAAACCTGTGATTAAGTTTTGGAGGAACTGCTTGTTCTTCACAGAATAGGAAAGTAGCCTTTTATTTGAAGTGACTTGTTTGAGCCCTATTTCTGATTCACGCAGAGGCCATAGGGAGTTTCTCAGCTAACTCAGAGGCCAAGTCGCTCTGGCATTCAAAACCACGAAGTGGCTTTTTGGGAGAGAGATGTTCACTCCCCTCCTCTGAGGGGATTTGCAGCCTCAGAACCTCAGTGAGGGTCAGCTATGAATCGAGTCCAACTTGATGACTTGGTTTCCAACTTCATGAGCCATTGGAAGTAAGTACAAGAGAATAAAAAAGAAAATTTTTGTTGCCGTGATACTTTTAATGGGCAGTTTATTTAAAACCAGTCATCTGGGAATGATCCTAATCTCAGGAGTCTGGTTATTAGAACAGTTAGTTTTCAATAGAAAGGACTGAGGCTTTTCTGTATAAAATGCTAAAATGTAGATAGAAAGCAGACCAAAAAAAGGAAATTTTGCATTGGGAAAATTTTCAGTGACCTCACTTTCCATGATATCTTTCCTTGGAAGTTGTATACTGTGATGGTTTGTTATTTTTTACATTTGTAGGAATGTTGTTTGGTCACTTTTTAGCATTTCTGCCTTTTTGTATTCACATATTTAATGACTATAATGTACGAGATTTACACCTCTATATTTTGTCTTAATTTAACCCATTTAATTTATTTCTGATTTGAAATTACTATTTAACATAAGCTAGCTTTAATTCCTGCAAAAAATCACTTTCCAGTAGCTCACTGAGAAGTGCAGGCTGGACTCGGGTTCCCACTTGGAGAAGTGTTAATGAGTTGATGGAACAAACCATGAAGAACGTAATAAAAACAAACGCACACGTATTACAAAAATACTGTCTTGTCAGTATTTCATTGATCTGAACCTAAATCTATACTAACTTCATCTTATTGTTGGTTTTTGTGATTTTTTTTTTTTGTTTTGTTTTGGGGGTCTTTTTTTTTTTTCTTTTTGCTTCTGGTTTGGGGTGTTTTTTTTGTTTGTTTGTTTTTGTCTGAGACATACCCATTTTGGCCTAAGCTTAGAAATACAGCCACATTGCAGAGGAGTACATGATCCTATTTATTTGACTTTTTTTTTTAAGTCTTGACCATAAATATTGAATTTATAGCCTTTGTTCTAGGTTTCTCAGGTTACCAGAAATTGCAAACAGTCCTCAAAAGAGAGACTGTCATTAAGCTACTGAAGCATAAATCATCTTCAAGTCTTTTAGTACTGTCTCAGAACTTCCCAGGTTGAGACTTGTGTTCTTATTAAGAGGTCAGCCCCACCCACGTTCAGTTGAAACAACCTAGTAACCCTTGATTGTGGGGGATAGGGAATGGAGGAGGAGGACTGTTAAAATTATAGTGCTTCTTTCCTTCTTTTTTTTTAAGTATATTTAAAATTATTTAAATATTTTTATATTATTTTAGTACTTTTTTGACTCTGTGAACCTAAAGCTAAGAACTCCTAATCTAACACCCTCCCAAACATATTAAAAAAAACAACTAGTGTTAATACAGACCTTTATAATGGTTTATCTTTTTTCATTTCAAAATGTTACCTACTCATTCTAAGATATTTTTATATTACTGTTGTTGTTAAATACCATTGAGTCAGAACTGACTCATAACTTACGCTCCAGAGAGTTTTCAGAGGCAGTAAATAATAAAGGAGGAGATTGCCCATCTTTTTCTCCTGCAGAGCAGTGATGAATTTGAACTGCGTGCCTTCAGGTTGGCAGTGCATCTTCTTGCTGCTGGGCTCCTTTTGTAATATTACTAGAAAGGAAGAATAGAAAGACCCACTAATACCACTATCATTCAAATATATGAATCAGCAACCAGAGCCAAAGAGGAGGAAATAGAGGATTTCTACTAACTTTTGCAGTCAGAAATTAAACATGCGACCAAGAAGTATTAAGAATGGTGACTATGTTTACAGTATTGAAGTCTATGGGGGAGAGAATAGTCTAAAAGTATTATATTTTAGAGCATTATTTTTATCGTAGGAGTATGCAATGAGGGTTGCAGAGTGGATTATAT